>NC_056731.1:98108875-98261375 GCF_019279795.1 Protopterus annectens | reverse complement strand
CCCTATCCATTAATAACTGTGTCCTATCCATAGAGGACGCCTCATTATAAGCATGCTGGATCTGTCTGTTGCCATATCCCCTGTTTTGAAATCTGTTCTTAAGATCTTCAGCTTGTCTTTGGTATTGACCATCAGAAGAACAAATTTTCCTTTCCCTTAGGAATTGGGACCTAGGTATATTTTGGATAGTGTGGGGTGGATGGCAGCTATTTGCATAAAGAAATCCATTCTTAGAATATGGTTTTCTATATAGGTCAGTATACACAATTCCAGCATCACTTTTAGTAACCTTTACGTCCAAAAATTGGACCTCTTGAATGTGTATACCACCTATAAACTTGATATCATACCTGTTACTATTTAAATATTCCACAAATAGCTGCCAATATTCTTCATTACCTCCCCACACTACCCAACAGTCGTCCAAATATCTCCGCCACATTATCAATGTGTCTATATATATATATATATATATATATATATATATATATATACACACACACACACACACACACACACACATATATATATATATATATATATATATATATATATATATATATACACGACTGCGGTGGCGGTGCTGCGGTAGCGTTGTCGCCTCACAGTAAGACGTTGTCCTGTTCGATTCTCAGCTAGAGCGTCTTCTGTGTGATGACATGCGTGAATGAGCGTACCTTCGTTGAAGGTTGTGCATCAGGGCCGGCAACTCGCCACATAAAAATCTACTGCCAATCATTAGTGGACTGGAGTTCCGGTGGGGCAACCCCTAACTGGGAAAAGCCGAAAGACACAACAACAACATATATATATATATATATATATATATATATATATATATATATATACGCGCGCACACACACACACACACATATATATATATATATATATACACACACACACACACACACACACACACACACACACACACACATATATATACACACACACACATATATATATATATATATATATATATATATATATATATATATATATATATATACACACACACACATATATATATATATATATATATATATATGTGTGTGTGTGTGTGAAAGATTAATTCCCATCCCTAAACACCTAGCCACAATTTTTTCTGAGTAGGAAGTCTCTTCACTCCTCATCACAGAGCTTGCATCTTAAAATGTTAACACTGCCACATCTAGCAGAAATAAAAACATGGAGACTATGTGATAAAAATATAACTATTTCTACAACTGAGATGTTGCAGGTCCTCCCTTGGCAAACTATGTTTTGGTAAACTTTTGGTAAACTATCTCAGTTACCTATGCAGGTTTCTTAAAAAAGTAAGATAAATACTTCTCAATTTGATTACAGTTATAAGCAGAGTCTTGCTGTAAGAGACACAGCACGTGCATGCATGCAAATACTGGGATTTATCCCAGTTCCATCAAAGTGGCTGACCCAATGGCATTTTGCTGACAGATCACATATAATAAAACCAAATTATTCAGTATGACTTTTGTAGGGGGCAAGCCGACTTGCACCACCTAAGTTGGAGCTGTGTGTTCCACACCACCATCACTTACACATTAGTACTCCAAGTTCACAAAGTACCAAACAAACAGTAGAATTATATCAGAGATACACGTGCAGTGAAGGGAACAGGAAGACCACTCTTATGCTACAATTATTTAAATAATGAATTAAAAAAAAACAGTAATGGAAGAAAATAGACAGAGATATTTGGAAGTAGAGAAAAGATGAACTTCCAAGGTAAGCTGGTACTTCATCAATGCCAGTATATATATATATATATATATATATATATGTATGTATATGTATATATATATATATATATATATATATATATATATATATATATATATATATATATATATATATATATATATATATTATAATTATATATATTTATATATATATATATATATATATATATATATCTCCCGCAGACCTTTCTATGCAAAAACAAGACAGAGAAAGCAAGAAAAGGGGCAAACATAAAAGTCACTCAATCACTCCACCTAGGTCACAAAATAGATGGCCAACAAAGCCATTTTGTGAGACAGACTAGGTGCTGGAAGATACTGAAGGATAGGAGGCAGACAACAATAGGGGGACTCAGGGATCTAAAATGGCCATTTTTTTCATTTTTTTTAATATCCACTACCATGACAGAAACATATACGTAATATGGACTATATGTTGTATCAGTTTGGTTGTGTTAAGAAAAACTGCAAAGGAATTTTAAAAAATTAATTTTAATGTTGGTTGGTTTGTTGGTATGTGGTCAGTAAAAGTACTGATATAATCTGTTATACTGCTGTGAACTATCCACTCCTTTATCTCATTTCAAAGTCCTTGTGTCACAAGTACTTTTACTTGAATACATGTTGTTGAGTGTACCATTCACACAGATGGTCTGTATGCCAGTAACTTGAACAATAACAGGAAACTGGGAGGAAGGAAGTAGCTGGCAACAAGAATAAATTAACCTGGATCCTGTTTGGTACTTGCGTACTGCCATATTCAAACTGCATAGCTATGAACAACAATTGTAATAGCTGTGTAAAGAGGAGCTCTGGTTTCAGCCTACAGGTATTCCTGACTGAAGTCCTGACAGCTCACTGTACACTTTATAATGTATAGCTAGAAACAGTCAAGCTGTAGAACTTTTAAAGGTTGGGTATTTCTAGCTTCACAATGTAAACTGCACAGTGGGCTGTCAGGATTACAGTCATAAATAGAATGATACCACACAAAACTAGTTTATGCAGTGTCTTGTCTTCTGATAGGTCCCGGCATATAGAAACAACAAATGAGGTGGAAAATGCCAGCTTTTAAGTGTGAAACACACACACACACACACACACACACACACACACACACACACACACACACACACACACACACACACCCATCTAAGCAGAGATGCATGACTTGGTATGATCAAAGACATCACACAAGTGAACAATTGAAATAGTGTAGTACTGTATCTGTATATCATTTACCGGAAAAACTGCAAAGCAAGTCTGTCATTTACTACTACAACAGCTTGGACTTGAACAGGTGGCATTATGGGTTGCTTGTTATGGTAGTATCATACCTCTCAACCTGGAAACATCAAAAATCTGGACAAGTCCCATGAAAAATAGGTACAAATCTGTAAGCTGATTAACATAAAATTTGCATACATACTTGTGTAACTCCACCCACTCCAATAGAATTGTGGGATCCCAACTTTCAAACACAAAATGAAGAACAGACAACCAAAATATGGCACCAGAGTCCCCCTGCAGCAATTCCAGTGTCCCATTACCTGGCTATTTCACCCCATTTACCATAAACACTAATGGGTGTATACTGCTTTACTTCTATAATGATTTGGATTTTTTTTTACATTTTCTAGCACAATACACAAACACTAATATACATCTGCTAAACAAAGCAATACTGTCTCACAATGAAAATAGACTTAGCATTAAAACTCATCTGCCCTTGAAACTCACATTCATTTAAACAGCACTGAAACCCACACCACATCCAAAGAAAATGCATCTGGCCAGTTGTGGATAATGATTACCTTTGGGCTGTTTTCAAATCATAGGCCCCTTGCACACAAAACAAGAAACATACATGTGTTTTTTGATATACCTTCCTGACTATTAAATTATATTCCTTGCATAATACAGCACACTTGTTAGACTTAGAGTGCATTTTAAATTTATTGTTTGAACATTTTTCCAGTAGGCAATGAAACAAAATGCATGAAACAATAATGGCAAAACTGCCCAATTCAGAACATTTCCATAAATATATATATATATATATATATATATACATACATACACACATATAAAAAATAGAATGACAGTAGTGTAAGCCATAGGCATCTTGCACAGCTTCTCACACTTATTTTCAATTTCATTTTTTTTTTGTGGGGGGGACAAAAGGCCAAAAAAACAGGGACGCATTTTAAACACTGCTTGTATTATGTAACATGTTGTGTTACCACCATGCATTTCACTGCCACGTCTTGAACCTTGGACTCTGTGCATTACAGTCAGAGCAACATACCACTATGCCAAATCAGCAGTTTCCTGAAAGATAGGAAGACTGAAACTTAGATGGCTATCATTTAGTGAATTCAGTTCTCACTTCTCATTATAGCTCTCAACCACCTAGCACAAAAAACCTGGACAAAGCCAATAATGGGGGAATACAGAATTCAGTTCTCACTTCTCACCATAGCTCTCAATGTCTTAGCACAAAAAACCTGGACAAAGCCAATAATGGAGGATTACAGCCCTAAAATAGGGACAAATTTCAAATACTGATCTTATAAACTTAGAAAATTGCTAGAATAAAAGGTGTTGTGTTACCATTTATTTTCTGAAGAATATAAAGTCTGAAATTCAAATGCTTGCCATTATTTAGTGAATTCAGTCCTTCAGTGATTTGCCACAAAAATCCTGAAAACCACAGATTTTATGAGGAACAGAACAGAAATAAGGCATAAATTCACAAGTGGTGGGGGGTAGGGACTTTAGGCTCTTGTTTGAGCCTGAGTACCTCTAGCCATCAGGTCTATTCACCTGGGGCATTTTACACACACACACACACACACACACACACACACACACACACACACACACACACACACTACACACACACACACCTCTGCAGCAGTTCAAATGCTGCCGTTCAATTCAATTCCTTTCTGGTAAACACTCTGCAGTTCAAATACTTCACACACACTAGATCATTCAACTAAATACCTGAATGTAGTGCCATTCAGTTCAAGCAGTCCTTTCTGGTGAACACTCTGCAGTTTAAATACTTCACACATACTAGATTGCTCAACTAAATACCTGAATGTAGCACCGTTCAATTCAAGCAGTCCTTTCTGGTGAACACTCTGAAGTTCAAATACTTTACACACACTAGATCGCTCAACTAAATACCCGAATGTAGCAGTCCACTTTACACACTAGATACCTCGCTCAACTGAGTGTTCAAATACCTTGCTTGCAGATACCTCTGCAGTAGCACTCATTTCCATTCACCAGAAGAGAAGATAAAATACCTCAATTCAAGCAGTCCTTTCCCGATAGCATAAGATAACAGTTTATGTTCCCACTTGGCTAGCAGCCGGAAATGTGTGCACATGAGCCCTTGAGCTCAATTCCAGCAGGCTGGTAGGCTGATAGAACTGACGTCATCATGCACATGATGACGTCAGCTCAAAAAGCCAAAAAAAAAAAAATTAAAATAAAAAAGCTGTGAAAAATCTGGAAATTAAGGGGTGCCACTCGAGAATCATGGCATCCCATTATTTGGACCCCAAAACTCAGTAAAAACCAGGTAATTCAGTACAGTTGGAAGGTATGGGTAGTATGCAAAATCATTTCAGGAAATACTTCAACAACAACAATGCTTGTTAACACATGTTTTTTGCAGCACCAAATCTCAGCAGTGATTAGTACACAGGACATTCAGAGCAGTCCTTTTGCAGAAGGTATGGAAGATGACAGTGACTAGCACAAATCCCATTATATGTCAATGGCACGAGAATCCACAGTTACTTCCTCATGTCTTGCATGAGTCATACAAAGCATTATGGGAAAGAGAAAGGGTTGAGGAAGAACACTGGTTACTTGAAGAAACATACTAAGACAGCACTATAGGTTTTCTAGACAAAATAGCAGTAAAGTTAATAAACACATGCATCAATATTCTCCTAGGACATTGGGCCCTACCAGTCTTTCACAGACTCTTGTTGGTCATGATTTGCAGCTCCATCTTGTCACCTGTAAATGGGCTTGCCTTCGTTGAAGGTTGGGCATCAAGCTGGCACCTCGGCGTTTCATAAAAATCTACTGCCAATCATTAGCGGACCGGAGTTCCGCTGTGGTGACCCCTTACCGGGAAAAGCCGAAAGACAAACAACAACAACCTTGCTGGGGCTGTATGCTGCTAGGAAGCTTTGATTTTTAACAATGTTCACTTGGTAGGCTCTCTCACTGATAGTGTAATACATATCAGCAAAATCATCATGCTGCCTTTGTAAGTTTACCTTCAGGTGGTTTAGAGCACTTATTATAATTTGCATACTTGCATACTCACTTTTTTATTTGTCTCTTTGTAAAATAATTGCTGCTTCTTCTTATATAATGAATATTTTGTAGGAAATGAGAAGCCCAATATATCTTACAAACATAGTCTTGACTGTTAACAAAACCCTGGCTTTACTTTGTATATTAGAAATTCTGTCATGCTAAGGATCGCGTAAGGTTTGATGCAGTCTCTTACAGTTTGCTAAAATATACTTAATGTTATTTGTTCTTGCTGTCCATTTGCCTGACAAAAGAAAATGCACTCCTGTGTAGCATATGGGTTATCGGCATCTCCTGCATGGATGCTTTTGGCAAAGATGAATCTTGCTATTCTGACACCCAGGGACATCCCCCTGTCTGGTTCTCCTCAACAACTTTAAAGTGAGGACTAAAAAAAAAGAAAAAAGAAAAAAAGCTCTTCTCTATTTTAAACTGTAGCAAACTCTTTGCTACATACAGCTTATACTTGCTACACACAAAAAGCTAAAGACTGCACCCTTTAACATTTTGTGGCCATGGGCAACTGCCCCTTTCACCTCACCCTAACTATGCTTCTCTTTTGATATAATCTATTCTCCAAGGTGATGCATAAATCTCTAAACTAACATCTTAAACATATGCCAAGGCATGTCCAACAGCAATGCCTGTGTTTGGACATTTCTGCAACACCACTTGAATGCCACAATTAGCACAGTGGACATATACAGCAAGTGAGTTCTCTAGTCTTCTTCTGGTAGCAGTTCCAGAAGTACATCTGCTCATCATGGCTGCAACATCACACACCTGTCCTTTCAGACTTTCCAGTGGCAAATTGCATTTTAGCAAAACATCTTTAAGTGAATTTGTAATTGATACTGCATTTGTCTTTTCATCTCATACACCTTGATCAAATCTTCATTCAAATTGTGGCAGTGACAAACATCATACACAGAGATAGACATCTGTTTATCATGACTTATGTCCCAATGTTCATCTGCTCTAACTGAATAGGATTCAGATTTAGATTTGCTATCTCTAGCAGCAGATTACATAGAAGCTGATAAGCCATAACCTCTATGATTTCACTCATAATACCAGAAAAGTGGTATGGTCCTTCCTGTGCCCATTTCAGCAGTTCTGCTACAGCATCTGCCCTTGCCACTATCACTTGTTTCAAGTTGCTTTCAGATTCATCTTTACATATATAGCTATCCCTTGTATAACCAAAAACATTACCGGGTGTCATTTCCTTCTGGAACGGTGTATCATTCTTCAGTTGTTTGCCATCACGTTCTGTATGAACAGAGCAGCAAAGTTTATTTTACTGTTTTTCACAGCACTGTATTTCTCAACAACTTCACAGTGGAGTAATGTTTGATGTTTGTTAAAACATTCATTGCTTTCTTTCAGTAACAGACCCAAGCTGTACAGAATGAAGGATCACGACGGAGACTGGCTATGACAAATTTTCTTGTCTCTGCTCCGTGACAATAATAACAGAGTGCACATCCTTTGAACTGAAAAGAGGTTAACCAAAAGAGAAGTAAAAATCACTGTAGCTGACAATATCTGGCCTTTCCTTTTACTTCTGACAACAGCTTGTTTAATTCATGTTTCTTTTACATTGCCTTGGCTGGAAAACCTCATCAGTACTGCTGTAATAACCTGAGATACATGAGGGAAGACAGGAAAAAGTTTAGCAGACACTGGCATTGGATAAACTTGAATTTGTGATGTCGTATCACTCTCAAATACATGGCAGGTACTAGTCACGGGACTGCTTTTGGGTGAACAGATCTGTAGTTGCATTTTATTTATCACCACTTCCAGGGTCAGCTAAGAAAAAAATTCAGCTGCTAGATATTCTGCATCTCCTAAAGGATGCAGCACTTCTGGTAAGTCAGCTTCACAGAGCACATAACATATGTTGTGGGAGTTTCCAAATGTGTGCTGAATTACAGTTGGCAGCATCAGTGTTTTTGCATGTGATGTGCTGAGCAAAATCCAGTTGTGGTGCAATCTTCTGAGCACCCTCTGTTGTTTTGCTAGTTAAGGAAGGGTGGTTCCATCAATGTTTCCAAAAGTGATGTCACATGCCGTACCTATTTTACTGGCATGCTCGGAGCACTTGCAAATGTAGCAGTAGTGGAAATTGCATCTGTGATGCTTTCAGAGCTATCACAGACAAAATGACATGTGTGTGTGTGTGTGTGTGTGTGTGTGTGTGTGTGTGTGTGTGTGTGTGTGTGTGTGTGTGTGTGTGTGTGTGTGTGTGTGTGTATCTGGGCATCAAACCAACATTTTAGCTTTCCAGATATATTTGCAGCAATATCAGCCAGTTCTTTTGATATCATATGTACTATGTTGTTTGTCATTCTTTCAGTTTTGCCAATGCCATTTTCACGCTTGCTTTCTGGGTAGAATACCTTCAAGACCAATGGAAAAGATAACTTCCACTTTATTTTTCTCCTTTTGCATTCCCTCATCACTTGTGCAAAATCTAATCTCTACTGCAGCATGATCTCAGAAAATAATGGGCTTCTACAGTACATCTCTTTTCTAATTGCTACAGTTGGCACCAGACTTGCTCCTTCTTATGCCACGACACAAACTGTACAGCAATTAGTAGGACTTTACATATTTTTAGTCAACAAGGAAAATACAGGCAAGTGGTACGTTCTTTCAATTCCTAGTACCTTCCCATGGAGTCCAGTCTGGAGCGCTACCTTTGAGTTTAACAAAGTCCAAAAAATTTGCCCTTCCTCACCTTCCACTCAATCTTAGATCTTCCTCTTTGCTTTGTCTTCTGAGGTTGCAGATTGCTTATAAATATATACCAGTTGCCCTAGTCTCTCTTTTGCTTTATCATGTATAACATGCACTTTCTGTTTAGTCAACAACATGGCTAGGCTTGATAAAATTCCACATCAGTCACTTTACAGACCTCAAGTATTTCAGCATATTTAACCAGAAGCCCTAATAGATATCATAAACCAATGAAAATTTCCTTCCACGGTTATACCAGTGTTATTATTAAGCCACAGTAACTTCTTCTTGCCACTGCCGTAGCCTCTTGATTGACCTCACTCATAGGTTCCAAGGTGTGTACTAAGCTAATGGCCCCGGTACCTTTACAAGGCTACCCCATAGGATTACCCTGGCATCGTGCCACTCGACCTTAATTCCCAGTGCCTCTGTCAAGTAGAGTCACTGGAGTGATCCCTGGGGTGAATTTTCTATTTTCCATCCACTCATCAAAATTTCTCTTGAAGAGGGCCAGTGAAGTGCTCTGTTTGACATATAGGGGAAGTCTATTCCATAGCATGGGCAGTCTCTGGGTTATGAACCTGTCCCTTCAGCACATTCTACTGATTGTGGTAATAAGGTTGAGGTCTCTGGAGTGTGTGGTGTGCAGGGATTGGGATTTCTTTAGATGTAGCATTTCTAATACAGCTAGGTCAGACATGGCTTTGTATGTCAAGCAGAGATCACCTCTAAGTAGGCAATATGAGACAGAAAATAGTTGGAGTTTTTTGAGTCTGTCCATATAGGACAAGTGTTTAAGGCCTAGGATCCTCTTTGTGAGGTACTTTTGCAGCCTCTCCAGTTGTTTCAGATATCTAGTGAGGTACATGCCAAATGGGGCACTGTACTTGATGACTGGCCTAATGGCAGAAGAGTAGAGGGAGACAATGACCTCTTTCTTCCTGGATGCAAAACCCTTAGTAATGAGATGTGCCACATAGGACTTTCTGACCACAATGTCAATGTGGTGGTCAAAAGAGAGGTTGCTGTCAACCTGTGTTCCCAGATCTCTCATAAAGCCTTCTGTGTTCAGTGGACTACCATCGATGTGGTAATTCATGGGAACTGGGTTTTTCCCAAAGGGGATGAGGACACATTTTTTGGCATTGAGCTTAAGGCCATGGTTCTGACACCAGTCGTTGGTCTCAGTGAGGCCTTTCTGTAGGATGTCAACATCACCTGGGGAGTTAATAATAGCTCCTGACTTGCAATCATCTGCAAACTTTGTCAACCAGAGTCCCTTTGTGTTGGCCTGGACTTCAGAGAAGTAGATACCAAACAGGAGAGGACCCTGGACCGAACCCTGTGGGACTCCACTTGTGAGTGGTCGGCAGTCTGACTTGAGTCAGCTACTTTCACACTGTGGGTTCTGTGAGCCAGTTTGCAACCCACCTAGTGATATAGGGGTTGATGCCTAGCTTAGTGAGTTTTTCTATGATTCCTGAGTGGGGAATGGTATCAAAGGCCTTGGCCAGATCAAGGTAGGCTGTATGTACCACCTTGCCTTTATCCACAGCTCTGGTGACTGACTCAAAGAAGTCGACCAAGCTGAGCAGGTATGATCTCCCCTTCACAAAACCAAACTGTGTGGGATCCAGAGTTTGGAGATTCCCTACAGCCTTGTTTATTAGGTCTATGATGATGTATTCCATAGCTTTGCATATGAGACTTATCAGGCTAATGGAGCGATAGTTCCCCGGGTTTGTAGTTGGTCCTCCTTTGTGGAGAGGGATGACTGTAGCAGTGCTCCATTCGGTAGGGACAAAGCCTAAGGTGAGGCTGTGATTGAACAGGGCACACAGGTGAGGTGCCAGTTCACTCTGTAGTTCATGTAGAACACAGCCAGGGATATTGTCAGGTCACACAGAAGCTGTATTCTTGGCCTTGGACAGTGCTGTTTTAACCTGTGCAGCATTAATACTGGGTGCCTGGCAATCTACTGGTATTGTGATTGGTCCTTTTGGGGGGGGGGGGGTAAAGTTAGCACTGAATCTGTCAGCCAGTATATTGGCAATATCTGTTGGCTCTGTATAGTAGGTACTGTTGTGCAGTAGCTCACTGCAAATCTGGGTATTGCCATGGAGATTCTTTACATAACTATAGAAGGCCTTGTGGTTGTTTTTACTATCTGCTGCAATTCTGTTTTCATAGCTAGCTTTAGAGGATCTGATGAAGGATCTCAACTTTTTGTTGATGCTGATAAGGGATTTTTCCAGTCTTGGGACTTCACCTTATTCCGCATCAGTTTCCTCCTTCTGTTGTACAGTTTGTTTATGGCAGGGGACCACCAGATTGGCTTCCTTTTTTTTTTGGAGGAGAGTGTCTTGGTTCTATTGGGTATGGTGAGATCCATGCATTTGTATACATGTTCGTACAGTGCATTGGTGTATAATTTGGTGGTCATGCAACTATTCTCCATTTGCATGGGTGTCGTGAAGTTAGCCACCTCTGTTTTTAGGAGCCTAAAGTTAGCTTTGGAGAAGTTTTTCATGGTGGTTACCTTTGTGAGGGGGGGGATGTAGATTTCCAAGGTGATTAGTTTGTGATCGGATCTAATCAGGGAGGAGTTGACTATTGGTGCAGAGCAATGGTCGCCCATGTTAGTAATGACCAGGTCAAAGATGTTGCTACCTGTAGTGAGGGTAAGAACAAGCTGGTTCAGGGCACTGGAATTAATGAATTCCAGGAAATGTTTGGCAAGTGTACATGAGTAGTTTTCCCAGTTAATGGAGGGGTAGTTGAAGTCGCCCAGTATAAGAGTGTTAGGTTCGACCCTAATATTCTCCAGGGAGCTTAGGAAAGTGGAGTGCGAGCCTTGGGACATGGTTGGGACCTACAGCAGGCTACGACCTGAATCTCTGTCTTACCCAATGTTAGCTGTACCTGCAGTATCTCTGATGCATTATGTTGGACTACCAGTCTGGAGGTGTGCACATCCATTATGAATATGGAAACACCACCACCTTTGGACCTTCGGTCCAAGTTCTGGGGCCGAAAGGTGTGGAATGAGTTATAGCTTGGTAGAGCAGAGGTGCTTTCTGTTGCCTTGAACCAGGTCTACAAAACAAATGTCAATGGCCTTTGAGCAAGTGCATTTTGAGATTTCGACATCTAGCATTGAGCAGCATGACACTCAGATTGCATTTGTTTGTAGCTGTTACAGTGGTAATTTGGTCTTTGGAACACCGCCTAAAAAAGGCACTATAGGGATTGCAAGAGCCTTGGCCAATATCCAGAAGCCCAGGGGTGACGGATGCAAGCCATCTCTGATAAAGCATTGAGGTCTGTCAATCATGTCATCCCAGGCAAACAGATACTGGATCCCCTTCAAATGACACCAGAAACTTAGCCAATTGTTGAAATCAATCATTTTCTTCTTGTACTGTGGTATCATTCTTGGCGATGGTAGGATGCTGCTCAGGGCTAGGGTCATACCTGCCTGGGCTACATAATCCAAGAGCTCCTCCATGTCTCTTTTCATGTAGTCCAGGGAGGTACATCTCAGGTCATTCACATCATCATATTTGTACCTGTTGTCGAGGGACCTGAGTGCATGCGTTATGTGGCGGATCCTGGCACCTGACAGGCAGCTGACTGTTACTTTCTCCTTATTCAACCTAGTGAGTGGGACATCAGTGTGCCTCACTATCGAGTCACCTATGACTGGTGTGTTGGACACACTGTTTTGCCTTGGAGGCTTTGGTTGAGTGGCACACTGTTCAGGAGAGTTATGTGTCTCATGATTAGTGTTGTGTTGTGGTGGACAAGTGCATTCCTGCCTTGGAGGTTTCTGCTGTTTGGGTAGATTTTTACTGACCGCCTCTGCAAAGATGGGTGTGTGGTTTGTGTTTTCATGTGAAGGCAATGCTGGTGTGTGTTCTGGAAAGCTATGTGTTCCATGTGGTGTGGTGCAAGTGTTGACCTTCTCCTCTTGACCAGCTATTCCGGTCTTGGCTGGAGAGTGCATGGCTTCCAATTTGGATATATAATTGCATCTCTTGCAAGTCTGAGTGTTGGGAGGTAAGATGAGAGGGTTGTCAGTGTACATGAGGCAGTTGCTACATTGCCTCAGGATGCCCAAGTTCACCAGGTTAATAGGAGAAAGCACAGGGAACTAACCTTTAGACATGCTGGGAGAGGGGTGGGCATTAATAATAAGTACTGGAGCTCTTTCCTTGTAGAACATTTAGTGCTGGTAGCACTTTTGTGTACTACATTAATTGTTACAAGAAGTCTGGTAAAGTGCTAGACTAATAAGCTAGTAAAAGTGCAGGAGAGGAGAGAAGTAGCAGATTTAAGGGAAAATTTGAAGAGCAGACATTGGCACCACTCAGAAAGGTAGGAAACAAGAGCAAACGTGGGCATTTAAACCAGAAAGTTGAAAGAGATAGAAAAACTGCCCAACCGGCCAATAAACTACAATTTCTGGGCCAGAAACCAACCACTCCTCTTGTGGTAAATAGGCTACCTAGTGCTTACCACTCCCACTGATAAGCTAGAAGGCTTCCCTCCAACACAGAAAGGCTCAGGGGGCTCAGAAGTTTACATACAGTCCTGGATACAGCAAATCTGTATTTGGACTAGACTATTTACAGGAAAGGCAGGAAAAGCACAAATGTGGCCTTTTAAACCAGAAAGTTGAAAGAGATGAAAAAACTGCCCAAATGGCCAATAAACTACAATTTTCTTCTTCCACTATCATATTTTCTTCCTTTATTTCATCTTCTGTTTCACTGTCATAATCAGTGCTCCTTTGCACAACAGAACTATCAATCGGTATCTCAAATGAGAAACTTTAAACAGCAACAAATACAAATCTTGTTTCATTGAGCAATCAATAGTGCAACCACATGAATTACCACAAGAATCTCTCCTGTTCTAAGAAGAATTTTGCTTTGGTGGATAATTTTAACTTCAACTGGCTTGGAAAAGACAAGCAACTGTTTGGAGGGGAGGTGAGGTGATGACTGCAAGTAAATCATTACAGAGATAAGGTCAAATTCTGTAACAGGAAAAAAAAACCACACTATCTTTATAAATATTCCAAGCAAATGCTAAAGTGCGGTCAAGCTACTAAAGTGAACACTATATGATCTTTTCTTACAGGTCTTTTGAAGAGCACAAACCCATGATGGAAAATGATCTCCTAACGGAACTAGACACGTTTGACTGTAGGATGGTAGAAATTACTAATAATGTTTTGGAAAACGTCATAGATTCCTATGGTCATTCAAGGCAGACTGTACACTTTTTGAATCTGAGGTGCTTAATGAGAGACAGTTGTCCATGGATAATTCATACCTTTAAATAACATCATAATGTTAAAATGATGCCTGGAAAGAAATGGGAATAAACAGAACCCAGCCATTTATTTGGAATTAATCAGTCAGAGAAAAAAAAAAAAAAACATGCAGGTTAGCAAAGTCAGCATACTCATAAAAGATAAAAGTTTCTAGGAGGGACTATTGAGCTGTTTTGGAAAGTAGCTAAGAAGCCTGCAATCACGGCACACCATGATTTCTCATCCATATCTATAAATAATACCTCAGAGGAATTATCTGGTTTAAAACTCGTTAATCTATTACACACCCGCATCCCAAAAGTAGTCACACAAGTGGGTTTTGCTGCCTAACAGTGACTGTGACATATATTCTCCGAACCATATGGACAGTACTTGTAGATGCACTAAGTGTCACAGTAAATAAGGTGGGCAACTTACTAATAAAATTACAAATGAAAACAAGTAATCCACACTGTGAATGCCATTTCTTACCTCTAATGCTAACTGCCCTAGTAACAATGCCAGCTTTCATTTGTAATGGTGGCTGCCCTAGGAAGAGCAAAGCCCTTTAACTATATAATTAACCTTTCTCTCATCACTAGAACTGTACCATACTCTCTCAAACACAGTATAATTTCACCTTTTTCAGATTTGCCAAATCCCACTACTGTTCCTGGCCTTAGACTTATGCCTGGGTTATTTACAATATAATAAAAAAGCTAAAGCAAGGAAAATAAATACTCAAAGGAGTAAATGTTCCATTATCGAAAATTAATTATAAAGAAAAAACAACTATAAAACTAATGTTACAAACACAGGCATAAGGGACCATAAAAACGTTTTATTCTGGTATAAAACAAGGTAAACACTTTCAACAAAGGCTTCTTCAGAACGTATAAAACCTGCCCCATTCTTCCCATTTAAATACCATCAGCCAGACAATCAAGTAGCAGCAAAATCACTTAACATTCTTAAAATAACACATTCTAAAAAGTAATTATTAGGAGACTAAAAGCAGTATACCCATCCTAGATTATCATAGACTCCTAGGTTATAAAATATACTTGCATTTTAAAAAACAAATATATGAAGACATATAAAATAATAAACAATCTTGTACAAACAATAGCAGACAAAAAATATATTTATAAAAGTATTTACAGTGATGAACAGACTAGCAGCATTATTTGACCGTCAGGCACTTAGATTTCAAAATAGGTTTCAGGGAGGCTTTCTCATTAAGGCCCTTCCCCCTGTCTGCCTTGAGTCTAATAATCCACCTGACATCTTTGCTTTCAGTGCAGTTCCTAATATCCCCTTCATGTAAACTAGGCGTAATGACATATATAACCATGAACTTAAAGGCATGATCACCCCCATTCAGTATGACATGCTTAGAGAGGGCATTACTCCTGGAACGTATCCTAATGTTATACAGATGTCCCCTAATATTATCCTTAAGCATCCTGCTTTTCCAACATAGTATGAGTGGCATATCACATAATGGACTAAATATACCACATGTTCAGTATAGCAGTTAGCAGAAACTGTGAAGGTAAATTTTTGGCCAGTATCTGGATAAGAATCTGCCACATAACACAAGCACTCAGGTCACTCCAGAACAAGTACAAATACAACTCTGTCATTGTCCACGTTGGTGTAAATGACCTGAGACGTAACTCCCTGGACTACATAAAAAGAGACATGGAAGAGCTCTTCGATCATGCAGCCCAGGCTGATATGACCCTGACCCTGAGTAGCATCCTGCCCTCACCAAGAATTATGCCACAGTATAAAGAAAAAATTATCAATTTCAACAATTGGCTAAGTTTCTGGTGTCATTCAAAGGGGATGCAGTATCTGTCCGTCTGGGATGACATGCTCAACAAGCCACGTTGTTTCACAAGAGATGGCTTGCACCTGTCACCCTTAGGCTTTTGAATACTGGCCAAGGCTCTTGCCACCTCCATAGTGCCTTTTTTAGGCAAGGCTCAAAAGACAAACCCACCACCATAAATAGCACAAGTAACCAAAAACTGAGGGTAATGCTACTCAACGCCAGAAGTCTAAACCTCAAAATGCACGCACTCAAGGCACTCCTCAGTATGGAGAACATTGACATCTGTGCAGTAACAGAAACCTGGTTTAAGGCTCCTGAGAGCACCCCAGCACTACTAGGCTATAACTCATACCATACCTTTAGGCCACAGAACCAGGACCAAAACACAAAAGGCGGGGGTGTATCCATATTCATCAAGGATACCCACACCTCCAGGTTAGTGGCGCAGCACAATGCATCAGAGATCATCCATGTGCAACTAACAATGGGCAAAACTGCAATCCAAATTGTAGCTTGCTACAGATCACCCACGATGGCCCAGGACCCCCATTCCACATTTCTGGAGACACTGGGAAATATGAAGGTCCTAACAAATACCTTAATACTGGGTGATTTCAATTACCCAAACATAAATTGGAAGAACTACTCAAGTACTAACTCCCTTGCCCAACGCTTCCTAGAATTTATAAACTCGAACACTCTGGATCAACTCGTCAACACCCCCACCAGAGGGCACAACATATTGAATCTGGTCATCACCAACATGGGCGATCGGTGTTCCACACCGGAGGTCAACCCCTTGCTAGTTAGATCAGACCATAGACTAATCACTCTGGATATCCACATTCCGCCCCCACCCCCAATCAAGGAAACCACCATGAAAAACTTTTCAAAAGCAAACTTCACATTACTTAAGACTGAGGTGGAAAGATTTGCAGCCCCCATGCTAAAGGACAATGCTGTCCAAGCTGCTAAAACCTTTACAAAGGCACTCTATGAGCATCTGCAGGAATGCATGGATTGTGCTATTCCAAGTAAAACCAAGACTCACTCCTCCAAGAAAAGGAAACCAGTCTGGTAGACCCTTGCCATAAACAAGCTGTACAACAGAAGGAGGAAACTAGTACAGAAAAGAGTAAATTCCCAAGAAGGCAAGACATCCCTGATCAGTATCAGCAAGAAACTATGATCCCTCATTAAATCATCCAAGGCTAGTTTCGAAAGAAAAATTGCCAATGACTCCAAAGATAACCACAAGGCGTTCTTTAGCTATGTCAAGAACCTAAGTGGAAACTCTCAGATCTGCTCTGTGTTAGTGCAGAATGGCACAAAATACACTGAACCAACTGATATTGCAAACATTCTGGCAGACAGGTTTAGTGCAAATTTCACCCCCCTCTCACCCCCTAAAGGGCCCATAAGCATACCGGAAGAATGTAGGGCCCCATCAATCACCGATGCACAGGTTAAAACAGCCCTATCCAAAGCCAAAAACACAGCTTCAATGGGACTAGACGGGGTCCCAGACTGTGTCTTACAAGAGCTCCAAAATGAACAAACCCCTCACCTAAACACACTGTTCAAACTCAGCCTCTCTACAGGCTACATGCCCATAGAGTGGTGCACAGCAACAGTTATCCCGCTCCACAAAGGTGGAGCCACAACGGACCCCAGGAACTATTACCCTATAAGCCTGACTAGCCTGGTCTGCAAGGCTATGGAATGCATCATCATGGAACTCATTAACCGAGACATTGGGAACCTCCAAACCTTGGACTCTACCCACTTTGGTTTTGTTAAGGGCAAATCATGCCTCCTAAACCTGGTGGGCTTCTTTGAGACTGTTACCAATGCATTAGATGAGGGAAAGGAGGTCCACACAGCCTACCTAGACCTTGCAAAGGCTTTCAACACCATTCCCCATTCTAGTATTATAGACAAGCTCACCAGCTTGAACATAAACCCCTACATCATGAGATGGGTTGCCAACTGGCTCATGGATAGAACCCACATGGTGAGAGTTGCAGGCTCTACGTCTGACTCTAAACCAGTTACAAGTGGCGTCCCCCAGGGCTCAGTCCTAGGACCCCTCCTGTTCGGTATATACTTCTCAGAGGCACAGGCAAGCATAGGAGGACTATGGCTGACCAAGTTTGCAGACGACTGCAAACTAGGGGCCATAATTGATCCTTCGGCTGATACAGACACCCTTCAGATGGGTCTCACTGAGACAGATACCTGGTGTCAAACTCATGGCCTCAAACTAAATGCCAAAAAGTGCATAGTCATCCCCTTTGGAAAAAACAAAATACCCATGAACTACCACATAGGTGGTAGTCCCCTAAATACAGAAAATGTAATAAGGGATCTGGGGACCCAAGTAGATACTAATCTCTCCTTTGATAATCATATTGCCAAGGTGGTTAGAAAATCCTTCTTTGTGGCCCACCTAATCACAAAAGGGTTTGCATCTAGAACAAAAGAGGTTACTGTGCCTCTCTACTCATCACTTATTAGACCCATCATAGAATACAATGCCCCATTTGGAATGTACCTTATAAGACACCTGCAACAGCTGGAAAGGCCACAAAAGTACCTCATCAAGAGGATTACTGGCCTCAAACAGATGCCCTATGCAGCCCGACTCAAGAAACTCCAGCTGTACTCAGTTGCATACCGCTTACTCAGAGGTAATCTCTGCCTGACATACAAGGCCATGTATAACCCAGAATTGATGGACATGCTCCACCTAAAAAAAAACTAATCCCAGAGAGCCACATGCTCTAGAGATATAAACCCAATAAATTGGACATGCTGGAGGGATAGATTCCTATCGCAGAGACTCCCCATGCTTTGGAACAGGATTCCAATATACATCAGGCAGAGCCCCTTACTAACACTCTTCAAGAGATACCTTGACAGATGGATGAGAAACAGAAAATTTACCCCACGGATTACTGCACTGGCTCTGCTAGACAGTGGCACAGGGAACTGATGGCTCTGCTGGACAGAGGCACAGGGAACTAATCTAAGGGGGTGACGAAAGCCAACACATTCTGGCTAGGCTTATAAATGCCCTTGGGCAGATAGCCTAGTACTTACCTATGAACCTGTGAATAAACTGGCCACTATTGTCAATGCTCCCACAGTAATTACATCCACCACAAGTACTGTTAGCGTGGTTACTATTGGATGTTCCAATATGTGCATCTCTGAGATAACAGAGCATTCTCTTCAAATTCCATTTGTTCTTGAACTAGGAAACTAGGGGAATCCCTTACAATCCTTCTTAAATCAGGGTCTAATGTTAAAATATCCCAGTTCTTCTTTACTACATGCATAATAGAATTAATGTCACTAGTATAGTACAGTGGTATTTTTACTTTTATCTCATTCTTATTGGGCATCATACGACCAACATTAGTCTTGGGGTCAGAGAAGTAAGGCCTTTCCCAGATTTGGTATCTCACGCAAAATACAATCAACTTCTGAGATACCATACCCCCTATTAATCAATCTAGCTCTCAAAGTAGACAATTCAGATTCAAAACCATTATCAGATGTGTTGAGTCTTGATGCCTTCATTCCTTGACCCTTGATTACATTTCTAAACACATATTGTGGGTGCATACTGCAGCTATGGAGTAAGGTGTTCCTATAACAAGATTTCCTATGAACACCTGTATTGACTATACCATTCTCCAGCCTCTGCACTAAAACATCCAAGTATGCAATTATAGGCAGCGAAAATGCTAGAGTGAACTTCAAGTACCTGGTGGCTACACGCAACTGTTGATGGAATGTTAACTAACTGTTCCTCACTGCCTGTTCAGATGAGGAACAAATAGTCAATAAAACAATGATAAAAGGGGACATGTCTGGTATAATACTCTGTAACAAACATAAAATCCTCCTCCCATGATGCCATGAACATGTCGGTGTAGCTATTGGCACAAGATGTGCTCATTAACTATGTCATCATTCTGTAAATAAAAAACCCCATCGAACATGGATACATTATTTTCAAGTACTGTTTCCAAGAATAAACATAGTAGATCAATGAAACTAATATCATAGTCACTATGTCTTGTGAGGTATCTATGTATAGATTATACACCTTCAGCATTCAGAATGATGGCAAATACATCCAGGGTAATAAAATAATGGTCACTATTCATGGGCAGGGTGGTTGTAAAATTATACAAATCTACAAGGAACTGCTTAGAGTCCTTTAAAATGAATTAATTCCTCTCCAAAACTAGATGTAGGTTATTTCTCAATGTATAGAGAAAAAGACTCAGTGCACCAACCCATTCCCACTACTATTGGTCTAAGGGATGGTTTCAACTCATCATCATCATGTATTTTAGGAAGTCCCTGTATTGTGGGGATAAGGGGATGTTCCAACTTCAAGAAGTTAAATAAATCATAGGATATTAACTTACTCTTGAATATATCCTCCAACATATCTACATTCTAACACATGAACCTGCGCTGTGTCAATGATAGAGTAAAAACTATTGTCAATCAACATCGTCTTCATAGACACATGATAATCTGATTTATTCATAATGACAGTCGGGCTGCCTTTATCCATTGGCCTGATCACTATACTATCATCTGTCTGTAACTGTGTCACATCACTCTCTGTCTCATACTGAGATTATACTTCCTATTCTTAGGCTGTGTTCTATTGCTCTTACTGTCATACATTTGGTATAAATCATTCTCCACACATCTATTAAATGCTTCAACCAAAGGGTGTGGACTAAGAATATAAAGACTGGGTTTCTTAAAACTACAATCATGAGCATTCCCATTATTACCAAATTCACATTTCAATAACACATTCCTACTGAAGAGTTTAATATCAAGCAAAGTTTCAGTCAAGTCACTTCTTCTTGTAGAGCTGAATGTAAGCCCTTTCTCAAGGACAGACACTTCATCAGCAGTCAAGACATGATCAGAGATATTCCATATCAGCATGTCCATTCTTGATTCCACATTTTCTTTAATGTCTGACCTGGGTTTCTCTCTACTGAAAGCTTCCATTTCTGCCATCCTCACTCAGAGATTGAGTCCTTCCTCCCCCAAAATTCCTATTGATGGGTAAATGGAAGGGTGGGAAGGAACCACTATTAGTGTCTATAGATTCTCCATTAGAAGCATAGGTGATTACATGCTGGATTTTCCTTCTTACATCTTTCCCCAGTGACAAAGACGAAGACTGTGCAACTTTAGAAGCTTCTGGCCTATTGTTGCCAGATACTGGGGGTAAACAAGTGTACTCACTAACCATGGAAATTACTTTCTTTTTCAGTGGTAACAATGTACTTTCTCATTCAAATTATTAGAAATAGATTCTACAGTAGGATGGTGCTAGCAGCAGAGAACTGAGAAAAGCGACTACTTTCCTGATCTAAGTATTTTTTTGCTGTTTTTACCCGAGAGACCTTTCTTTTCTTACTTTGAACAAGTTTAAACTGCTTTATTACCTGTTTTTGCATTGTATATTATCTGCACTTAAAGTTACATTTGGTGGAAAGTTTGTTGTTAAATTTAACTGTTGAGGCTACCCACTAAAGTGAGCTAGCCTGTGTAAGTGATTTATTACTGTTTTTCCTGCATTTCTGTGTACTTTTTAACCTAAAAAACAAAAAAAAAACAAAAAAATATCCTTGTTTTCCCGCCTTTCTCGACTAGTTTAGACCAGTATACAGGCTTTGCTGTATTCTGGACTGTGGTGTAGTTCCTGTGTTGTCCATTGCCTTACTTGGATAGAAGGAAGTTTCTTTGCTCGCCAGTGGGAGTGGGGAGCCTTGAGCAGCCTATCTGTCCCTGAAGGAGTGACCTTAGCACAAGAGCTTGTAGTAATTGGTCGTTTTGGACCATTTCCAGCTCTTTTGAAGTTCCCTGTTTAAAATCCGCCCCTGAGCATTTTTTCTGGCTATACTACTCAGAAACAGCTCCTCGTGGTCCTGCAGAGTGGTGTTAGCAGCAGAGAACTGAGAAAAGCGACTACTTTCCTGATCTAAGTATTTTTTTTTTTGCTGTTTTTACCTGAGAGACCTTCCTTTTCTTACTTTGAACAAGTTTAAACTGCTTTATTACCTGTTTTTTGCATTGTACATTATTTGCACTTAAAGTTACATTTGGTCGAAAGTTTGTTGTTAAATTTAACTGTTGAGGCTACCCACTAAAGTGAGCTAGCCTGTGTAAGTGATCTATTACTGTTTTTCCTGCATTTCTGTGTACTTTTTAACCTAAAAAAACAAAAAAAACAAAAAAAAATCCTTGTTTTCTTGCCTTTCTCGACTAGTTTAGACCAGTATACAGGCTTTGCTGTATTCTGGACTGTGGTGTAGTTCCTGTGTTGTCCATTGCCTTACTTGGATAGAAGGAAGTTTCTTTGCTCACCAGTGGGAGTGGGGAGCCTTGAGCAGCCTATCTGTCCCAGAAAGAGTGACCTCAGCACAAGAGCTTGTAGTTATTGGTCGTTTTGGACCATTTCCAGCTCTTTTGAAGTTCCCTGTTTAAAATCCACGTTTGCGCGGCTTTGCGCGATTGTGCGCATAGAGCAGCGCCGGCTAAACAGGCTTAAACTATTCCTGGCTTCGCCAAGTCTGCACTTCAATTTTTCCCTTAAGAAAGCTCTACTTTCAACAAAATCAGTCTATTTGCTTTATCATAAGCCTAGCACTTGCTCCCAAAACCTTTCTTTTAAGTGAAGCACCCTTAAACTAATGTAAGCACTACATCCACCTACAACCCATGCTAATACCCACTTCCCTTCAAAGTCCTCTCTCTGACCCAGTTACACATCACCCCCTTATACTATTCTGGCATGTCGAGTGGTATATTACTGACGTCCTCTCCAGTTCAGCTGGTTAATCTGGGAATCCTGAGACAATGTTACAATTGTCTCATGTACACAGACAACCCTCTCCTCCTCCCAACAAACACAAACACATGTGAGAGATGCAACTATATAGCCAAACTGGAGGCTGAACTCTCTCAACACAGGACTAGCAAGACCAGACAGGAGGAGAAGGTAACCACACACACAACAAACCCAGTCTCACATAAACCAACCACAACTGCAAACCAAACACATAGTAACACAAAGACATACTCGGAGGCTCTAATAAAAAACTTACCGAAACAACAGAGGCTCCCAAAGCAGACATCCAAGAAAACACCACCTCAAAACTCTGCACAAGCAACACATAGTACACAAAGTCAGTGTGCCAAACAATCACAGCCCTTAAGGCGAAACACCATGCCTGATACACTAGTAATAGGTGACTCTATAGTCAGACACACTGACGTCCTGCTTACCAGGCTGAACAAAGACAGGGTAATGGGGAGCTGCCTGTCGGTAGCTAGGATCCGCCACATAACACAAGCACTCAGGTCACTCCAAAGCAAGTACAAATATGACTCTGTCATTGTCCATGCCGGCATGAATGACCTGAGACGTACCTCCTTGGACTACATGAAAAGAGACATAAGCTCTCTGATTATGTAGCCCAGGCTGGTATGACCCTGACCCTGAGCAGCATCTTGCCCTCACCAAGAATGATGCCACAATACAAAGACAAGATGATCAGCTTTAATAATTGGCTCAATTACTGGTGTCATTCTAGGGGGATCCAATGTCTGTCTGCTTGGGATGACATGCTGGATAAGCCATGCTGCTTCACAAGGGACAGCTTGCACCTGTCACCACTGGGCTTCCGGATATTGGCTAAGGCTCTTGCCACCTCCATAGTGCCTTTTTTAGGCAAGGCTCAAAAGACAAACCGACCACCTTAGAAAACAATAAAGGAAAAAACTAAGGGTAATGCTGCTCAATGCCAGAAGTCTAAATCTCAAGATGCAGGCTCTCGAAGCACTCCTCATTATGGAGAGCATCGATGTCTGTGCAGTAACTGAAACCTGGTTCAAGGCTCCTGAGAGCATCCCAGCCCTACCAGGTTATACCTCGTAGCATGCATTTCGGCCCCAAAACCTGGGCCAAACCACAAAAGAAGGGGGAGTGTCCATATTCATTAAAGACACCCACACCTCCAGGTTAGTGGCAATGCACGAATCATCGGAGACCATCCATGTGCAACTAATCGTAGGCAAAACTGCTATACAACTTGTAGCATGCTACAGACCACCCTTGCAATCTCAGGAACTCCATTCAGCTTTCCTGAAGACACTGGAGGATATGAATGTCTCACCAAATACCATCATATTGGGAGACTTCAACTACCCAAACATAGACTGGGTGCATTACTCAAGCCCCAACACCCTAGCCCAAAGGTTCCTGGAATTCATCAACTCAAATGCGATGGAACAACTAGTCACCTCCCCCACAAGGGGAAATAATATACTTGACCTGATCATCACAAACATGGGGACAAAATGCTCAACACCGGAAGTATACCCCTCACTAGTGAGATCAGACCATAAACTAATAACCCTAGATATTCATATCCCACCTCCACCCCCAGCACAAAAGACCACAGTAAGAAACTTCTCAAAAGCCAACTTTACACTCCTTAGGACTGAAATGGTATCCTTCAAGCCCCCTGGGCCAGTGGAAACCACATCCCACACTGCTGAATCCTTCACAAATGCTTTCTATGGGCATCTCCAAGAATGCATGGATCATGCAATCCCAAATAAAACCAAGACCCTTTCCACCAAAGGCAGGCATCCTATCTGGTGGACCCCAGCCATAAACAAACTTTATAACAAGAGAAGGAAGCTACTGCAAGACAGAGCAAAATCCCATAAAGGGAAGGTATCCCTGATCAACACTAGCAAAAAACTACGTTCGCTAATAAAATCATCAAAGGCCAACTTCGAGAGAAAAATCGCTAAGGACACTAAAGATAATCACAAGGCCTTCTTCAGTTAAGTTAGAAACCTGGGTGGAAACCCTCAGATATCTGCAGAGTTAGTTCATAACGGCAAAAAATACACTGAACCCACAGATATTGCCAACATACTGGCAGACAGGTTCAGTGCAAATTTCTCCCCTCCCTCTCCCCCAAAAGACAAAATAAATATCTCAGCTGAATGCAAACTCCCTGAAATCTGAGATGTCCAGGTGAGAGCTGCCCTCAGCAAAGCTAAAAATACAGCATCCATGGGACCTGACGGTGTCCCAGGTTGCGTGCTACGTGAACTCCCAGAGGAGCTAAACCCGCACATAAGAACGCTGTTTAATCTTAGCCTTGCTACAGGATACATCCCTGAACACTGGCGTACAGCTACAGTGGTCCCACTCCACAAAGGTGGCACCTCTACAGACCCTGGAAACTACCGCCCCATAAGCTTGACCAGCCTGGTCTGCAAAGCTATGGAAAGGATCATTATGGAACCCATAAACAAAGACATCGGAGACCTACAGACAATTGACCCTACCCAGTTCGGCTTTGTAAAAGGCAGATCCTGTCTTTTAAATCTGGTGGACATTTTTGAAACAGTCACTAGAGCCATCGATGAATGCAAAGCAGTTCATACAGCCTACCTGGATCTGGCTAAAGCCTTCGACACAATACCCCACTCAGGCATCATAGACAAGCTCAAAAGCTTAAATGTAAACCCGTTTGTCACAAGATGGGTTGCAAACTGGCTAAAGGGCAGAACCCACAAAGTCAGAATAGCTGGAGCTATGTCAGACTCTAAGCCAGTCACAAGTGGAGTCCCACAGGGCTCTGTCTTGGGACCCCTCTTGTTCGGCATTTATTTCTCAGATGTGCACGCAAACACTGGGGGGTTGTGGCTGACAAAGTTCGCAGACGACTGCAAACTAGGCGCCATAGTTGACACACCAGCTGACACATGCATCCTCCAGAAGGGCCTCACAGAAACAGACGACTGGTGCCAGAGTCATGGCCTTAAATTAAATGCCAAAAAATGTATAGTCATCCCCTTTGGAAAAAACAAAGTGCCCACAAATTACCACATAGGTGGTAATCCATTAAGTACGGAAAAAGTAATCAGAGACCTGGGGACCCAAGTTGACAGTGACCTCTCATTTGACACCCACATCACCAAAGTGGTTAGAAACACCTTCTACTTTGCCCACCTTATCATGAAGGGATTCACATCCAGATCAAAGGATGTCATTGTACCCTTATATTCCTCCCTTACCAGGCCTATGATTGAGTACAATGCCCCATTTGGTATGTACCTCACCCGGCACCTGCAGCAGCTGGAGAGACCCCAAAAGTACCTTACCAAGAGGATCAAGGGTCTCCAGCATATGTCATATGCTGCCAGATTGAAAAAGCTCCAGCTCTATTCAGTAGCATACCGCCTGCTCAAAGGTGATCTGTGCCTTACGTACAAGGCCATGTCCAATTCAGAATTAATGGACATGCTCCACCTCAAAAAATCCAAATCCATCAGAGCCACGCGAGCTAAAGAGCTAAACCTCAGCACAAATATGAATAGGACATGCTGGAGGGACAGATTCATAACCCAGAGGCTTCCCGCACTCTGGAACAGGATATCTGTCCATGTTAGGCAGAGCCCCTCACTGACTCTCTTCAAGAGAAATCTGGACGAATGGATGGGTGATCATAGGTTTACCACGGGGTCATCTCTGTGTCATTGCTAGATAGAGGCACAGTAAACTAAATTTACTTTAAATTGTACAATTTTGTATCATTACACAGGGTGGCGAAAGCCACATACACTTTGGCTAGGCTTATAAATGCCCTAGGGCAGATAGCCTAGTACTATACTATGAAACTACTATAAACACACTTTGTTGGCCCTAACAGTCCTAGGGAGTTCAGAGTATTCATTATTGTGTAAACCTATATCATTTCTAGGCCACGTAAACACATGGCCCTTCTTAAAGTCTACAGTATCTTTGTCAATTTTGTGTTTTTTTCTGGTGTAAAAGTTTTGTAAGAACAACTCCATCCAGGTGTCCTTCTATCGCTCTATCAGTAAAATGTTCTGGATAGTTCTTATATAACAGTCTCCCTTAGTTTAGCCTCCTCAGGTTTGAAAAACTCAACGAGTAAGATCATGTAGTTGAAGCTTACTCCAGATTCAGTTTTTGCCATTGAGTAAGCAACTCTGGATACTGGGACCCATATGTGGGCATGTTTAGCACTCGCAGGCCCCTCAGAACAATTTTCCATAGAATGCAGACCTCAAAATGCTGTCACAGGGTTTGCAGGTATTTTAGCTTAAGTAAATCCATGTCCAAACACTCCATGGCGCTCCGCAATGCTTCAAAATCAACGGATTCCCCAGAGGAAGGCGTAGCCAATGATGCAGCCTCATAAAGCAACAGCGGATTCTCATTGCTCATCACACAATTCATGAACCTATCAGAATGAGTCCTGGTTTTGTGAATCAACCCCTTCTATGTAAAATCAAGCTCCGGTTCTGATGCATGCCCCTCTGCCATGTCTCCAAAGAGTATAATAAGGAAATAAAGTATAAAGCAAAAAAAATAAATACTCAAAGGAGTAAATGTTCCGTTATCAAAAATTAAGTATAAAGAAAAAACAACACTAAAACTAACAGAGCAAACACAGGCACAAGGGTCCATAAATATGTTTTATTCAGGTATAAAACAAGGTAAGCACTTGGAAGAGGCAGGACTCTATCTCTAAGTTGAGTATGGCAGAAACGGAAGCTTTCAGTAGAGAGGAACTCAGGTCAGACATTAAAGAAAATGTGGAATCAAATAGGGACATGCTGATATGGAATATCTCTGATCATGTCTTGACTGCTGATGAAGTGACTGTCCTTGAGAAAGGACTTATAGTCATCCCTACAGGAAGAAGTGAATTGACTGAAACTTTGCTTGATATTAAACTCTTCAGTAGGAATGTGTTATTGAAATGTGAATTTGGTAATGTGAATGCTCATGATTGTAGTTTTAAGAAACCCAGTCTTTATATTCCTAGTCCACACCCTTTCGTTGAAGCATTTAATAGATGTGTGGAGAATGATTTATACCAATTGTATGACAGTAAGAGCAATAGAACACAGCCTAAGAATAGGAAGTATAATCTCAGTACGAGACAGAGAGTGGCCTTGACACAGTTACAGACAGATGATAGTATAGTTATCAGACCAGTGGATTAAGGCACATCTTATGCCAATAGCTATGCCAACAAGTCCATGGCATCATGGGAGGAGGAGGATTTGATATTTGGCACAGAGTATTATTCTAGGCATGTCCCCTTTTATTGTTGTTTTGTCGAGGATTTGTTTCTCATCTAAACAGGCAGTGAGGAACAGTCAGTTACATTCCATCAACAGTTGCGTGTAGCCACCAGGTACTTGAAGTTCACTCTAGCATTTTCTCTGCCTATAATTGCATACTTGGATGTTTTAGTGCAGAGGCTGGAGAATGGTATAGTCAATACAGGTGTTCATAGGAAATCTTGTTATAGGAACACCTTACTCTATAGGTACAGTATGCACCCACAATATGTGTTTAGAAATGTAATCAAGGGTCAAGGAATGAAGGCATCAAGACTCAACACATTTGATAATGGTTTTGAATCTGAATTGTCTAATTTGAGAGCTAGATTGATTGATGATAAGGGGTATGGTATCTAAGAAGCTGATCGGATTTTGGGTGAGATACCAAAACTGAGAAAGGGCTTGGCAAGCCCTTATTTGTCTGACCCCAAGACTAATGTTGGTCGTATGATGCCCAATGAGAATGAGATGAAAGTAAAAATACCACTGTACTATACTAGTGATACTAATTCTATTATGGATGTAGTCAAGAAGAACCGGGATATTTTAATGGTAGACCCTGATTTAAGAAGGATTGCAGGGGATTTCCCTAGTTTCCTGTTCAAGAATAAATGGAATTTGAAGATAATGCTCTGTTATCCCAGAAATACACATATTGGTACATCCAATAGTGACCACACCACCAGTCCTTGTGGTGGATGTAATTATGTAATTACTGTGGGAGCACTGACAACAGTGGTCAGTTTATTCATCCTGATACTGGCCAAAAATTTACCTTCACAGTTTCTGCTAACTGCTATACTGAACATGTGGTATATTTAGTGCATGGTGTGGTATGCCACTCATACTATGTTGGAAAAACAGACAGGATGCTTAAGGATAGGATTAGGGGACATCTGTATAATATTAGGATACGTTCCAGTGGTAATGCCCTCTCTAAGCATGTCATACTGAATGGGGATGATCATGCCTTTGAGTTCATGGTTATAGATGTCATTACACCTAGTTTACATGAAGGGGATATTAGGAACTGCACTGAAAGCAAAGAGGTCAGGTGGATTATTAGACTCAAGGTAGATAGGGGGAAGGGCCTTAATGAGAAAGCCTCCCTGAAACCTATTTTGAAATCTAGGTGCCTGACGGTCAAATAATGCTGCTAGTCTGTTCACCACTATAAATACTTTCATAAACATATTTTTTATTTGCTATTGTTTGTACAAGATTGTTTATTATTTTATATGTCTTCATATATTTGTTTTTTAAAATGCAAGTATATTTTATAACCTAGGAGTCTGATAATCTAGGATGGGTATACTGCTTTTAGTCTCCTAATAATTACTTTTTAGAATGTGTTATTTTAAGAATGTTAAGTGATTTTGCTGCTATTTGATTGACTGGCTGATGGTATGTAAATGGGAAGAATGGGGCAGGTTTTATATGTTCTGAAGAAGCCTTTGGTGAAAGTGCTTACTTTGTTTTATACCTGAATAAAACGTTTTTATGGTCCCTCATGCCTGTATTTGTTCCATTAGTTTTATCATTGTTTTTTCTTTATAATAAAAAAGCTACTTTATAGACCATTTATAAATAGCTGTTATTAAGTATGGGCCAGGCTTGGATTAAGGACCTCACAAGCTTGCAGCTGTAAGTTTGAGTGGGCCTATCCCATACCAAGTAATATTATATATAAGCTGTAATGCTTTGTGCACTTTGTACATCAAAAAATATTTATTTATTTATTTACATTGATAACGGGGTAGTGTCCGACTGGGCCAGAGGCCCATTTTCAGTGAAGATCCGGGGAGAAAAGCTCCAAGGAAGACTACATAATTATGCATTTGTACATATGACAATTACAATAGGAGTTCAAATGCAAGTTCCTTGACATTGTATCTAAAAGTATGTAACAATGGTAGTACAATAAGCTTATACTATTCATACAGACAAAACAAAAATATACATTTTTTTTTTCAAGATAAAAATATCACAAACTGAAGCTAAGAAGGCTCAATTGTTTAAATGTTTAATGTTTTGTAACTGAAGTATTCTGATTTGTCAGATAGCCATACCAAAGACACTGCTGCACTATATCCCCATTTCTCTCCCTGCATCTGTTAGACCAAGCACCTACCCCTAAGATATATGCCGAGTCCCTCCACATCTTGTACAACACTGGACCTAAGCCACAGAAACACAATATTCTGCATTACAAAACTAGGTAAACCCACCATCTCAAGCATTTGAGACAAAAGTCTTTTTGTCATTTGTCAAGACAACAAAAAAAGAAAGAAAATATAGATAAACCCTACTACAAACCTATTCGTGTTGTGCCGGCAATGTGAATGATAAGCGTGGAGCCAGGTCACTCACCTCCCACTTGGTGCCAAGCTTGGCTGTTTATTTAGCCAGATTTACAAAACACTGGGGCAGTACCAACTGGCAAAGGCACTTAGTGATCTAATGAGGCTGTTTTACAATGAGTTGTCATGCATTACTAAAGCTCACCCCATCAGTGTTTCTATATGGGTATGGCAACCTCCTCATTTCAATAGCCTTACTTCAAACATTATGTCCTCATCTTCAGGCAGGGAATGTCACTTAGTGGGAGTCAGTGGCCAGGATGAGATCAGAAGGATCTCTTCATAACCTCTGCAACCCTACTCTAAGGGCTCCCACAGAACAGATAACAGAATGTAAGCAGCAAATATGATGTGGAGCAGAAACTTTCATATAGATAAAGTGTCTCGCTTAGGTTGCTGTGAGAACTACCTTAACTGACTCATTATCCTTGTTTTTAGCCAGGATGACTGCGCTAATTGCATGGATCATTAACTCAGAAACTCTTTGGAGGTACTCACTAGGATAACAAAAAATAATAAAAGAAACTTCCAAAATAGCACTGTTGTATTACAATAGTTGAGCAAACTGGTGCATATTACATAGCAAGACAAGGATGCAATTGCATAATTCATAATTTATTTATTTACATTTGTTTACCGGGAAATTCCAACTGGACACAGGTTCATTATCAGCGGAGGCCTGGAGAGAAAAGCTCCAGATTAAATACATAGTTATCAAATAAGGACAATGGCATTTACAGACAGGTCAGGCAACTCAAGGGAAAGTCACCTAAGCAGACAACCAAATGTTATTTACTTTCCTCACCTGACAAACAGGTGCTCCCCTGTAGTGACATTATTTTTTCCTCTCTGTTCATCAGTCTAGAAGCTCAAATGACAGTAATTAGCAGGGCTTTTGAACAAGAAAAGTCCATATTTCTGCCATGTTCTGACTGGCAGATTCCAGAACTGCACTTCAATTTTTAGCAATGAAAACAGCACTAACCACTGGAGCAGTTAGTTCATGTCATCTGTCAATGGCAGTATGTCCCCCCTCAGATTTTCACACTAAACAGACTTCTGTTAAACATTGGTCTAATGTGGAACCAGGCATTTTACCAGCCCCTCCATGACAGCATCGCTCAACCTGCAGACATCAAAAATCTGAACAAAGGCTCATGCAGACCCTTGCATCATCTGGGACAAGAGTGTGGATCACCAAACAGGCTGTGGCCTGCTTCTCTTCTTGGGATTGGTGCTAACATTTTGCATCTGATGAGAGAAGAAGCAAAGGAGTATTGTATCCCAACAGAGTGAAGCTGTGGTGAGACCAGCATTAGTAGTAGCCAGGCAGTAGCCATTCATGCAACTTCCCTCGTTTCATCATTCTTGACAAGCTAATTCTTTATTTTTCAGTAAGTACTGCTTAATTTCTTTCTAACTTCAGAATATCTGCCTAAATACTTCATCCTTAAATTTTCAGGGTCTACGTATTAGTTTCCCCTTAAGTGTTTGGCAGTGCTCTGTACAGCCTCAGACACCTTGAGTGACATTTTTCCTGTAAAAGAAATATATAAGGAAACAGCTCCAGTACTTGGTAATAATGACCGTCCCTCCTGGCATGTCTAAAGGTCAGTTCCCTGTGCTTTCTCCTATTAATCTGGTGAACTTGGGTATTCTGAGGCAATGTAGCAACTTTCTCATGTACACAGACAACCCTCTTCTCTTACCTAACACTCAGACTTGTGAGAGATGCACTTATGTATCCAAATTGGAAACCATGCACTCTCAAGCCAAGACGGAAATAGCTGGTCAAGAGGAGAAGGTCAGCATCTGCACCACACCACATGCAACACATAGCCCTCCAGAACACCCACAATCACAGCTCTCACATAAAAACACAAACCACACACCCACTTTCACGGAGGCTCTCAATAGAAATATACGCAAACAGCAGAGACCTCCAAGGCAGAAATGCACTCGATCACCACAACACAGTACAAACCACAAGACACATAGCTCAACTACACAGTGTGCCCCTCAATCTACGCCCCTAAGGCAAAACAGCTTGCCCAATACACTAATCATAGGTGATGTGATAGTGAGGCACACTGATGTCCCACTCACTAGGCTGAATAAGGAGGAGGTAACAGTCAGCTGTCTATCAGGTTCCAGAATCCGACACATAACACATGCGCTCAGATCATTCCACAACAAATACAAGTATGACTCTGTCACTGTCTGTGTGGGTGTGAATGACCCAAGATGCACCTCCATGGACTACATGAAAAGAGACATGGAGGAGGTCTTGGATTATGTGGCCCAGGCAGGTATGACCCTAGCCCTGAGCAGCATCCTACCATTGCCCCAGAATGATACCACAGTACAAGCAGAAAATGATTGACTTCAACAATTGGCTAAGTTTCTGGTGTCATTCTAAGGGGACCCAGTATGTCTGCCTGGGATGACATGAATGACAGACCTCGATACTTTTCCAGAGATGGCCTGCATCTGTCACCCCTGGGTTTCTGGATATGGGCTAAGGCTCTTGCCACCCCTATAGTGCCTTTTTAGGTGATGTTCCAAAGACCAAATTACCACTGTAACAGCTATAAATAAATGCAGTCTAAGGGTCATGCTGCATAATGCTAGATGTCTAAATTTCAAGATGCACTTGCTCGAAGCACTCCTCAAAATGGAGAACATCTACATTTGTGATGTAACGGAGACCTGGTTTAAAACAGCAGAAAGCACCCCTACTCTACCAGGCTATAACTCATTCCACACCTTTTGGCCCCAGAACATGGACCGAAGCTCCAAAGGTGGTGGTGTCTCCATATTCATAAATGATATGCACACCTCCAGACTAGTAGCCCAGCATAACGCATCTGAGATACTTCAGGTATAACTAACATTGGGTAAGACAGCGATTAAAGTGATAGTCAGCTATAGGTCCCCAACCATGTCCCAAGACTCTCACTCCATGTTTCTAAGCACCCTGGAAACTATTAGGGTCCAAACCAACACTCTCATACTAGGTGACTTCAACTACCAAACTGGCAAATTTGCAAAGCTCGAGGTCTCCAAACAGCTCTAGGCTGAAACCCTATCCCATGATGCTCCTCTACTTCCCTCAGATCTTGTTTGCTGCCAACTAGTAACATACTCACAGAGTAACCACACCATACTCATATTTCTAGTAACCGGTGAAAGGAAAAAAACTCCTCAGAAAAGACCAAAATAGGCTGAAAGAGTCAACTCTCGAACTTCCAGACACTGGTTGGGGGTAGGATGGTGGGTTGCAAGAATGAAGGCGAGAGGAACAACTCACATGGAACATTATGGTAAGTACGTAACTTCTTTATGTGAAGTTGTTCAATCTCGCCTTCATTCTTACTGATCGGTAGCGTCCCCAGCACCACAATCTTGGGTGGCTCACGGGAGTACATGCCTAAGGACAGCAGAACCAAAAGAAGCCCTGTCCATAGAGGTCTTGTCTACTTTGTAATGAGTAATGATGGTATGTGGCTTTGACCATGTAGCTGCAGCACAAATAGAATCTATTGGTAGCCTGGCCAAAAAGGCTGTAGAAGTAGAGACAGCTCTAGCTGAATGAGCTTTAACTTTGTTTTCTAAGGGAATATGTGCGGAACTATAAACAAAAGATATGCAGTCCAAAAGCTACTTAGATAAGGTAGGTTTGGAAACTGCAGCACCTTTCTTGGAATCTGAAAATGACACAAACAGCTGGTCAGATTGTCTGTGGTCTTTTGTCCTAGCTAAATAGAAACAAAGTTGTCTGTGAACATCAAGCTTGTGAAGCATATACTCCAATTAATTAGTATGATTAAGAAAGAAAACTGGCAATTCAATGGTTTGATTTAGGTTGGATTCCAAGCAAACCTTTGGTAGGAAAGAAGGGTTTGTTCTGAGGGAAAATCTATCTTTGTGGAATATCAAATATGGATGCCTTACCGATAGAGCCTGTAATTCTGAAAATCTGCACGCAGAAGTGATAGCCACAAGGAAAATAGTTTTCCATGAGAGAAATTTAAATTCACAGGAAGATGCCGGTTCAAATGGAGAAAGAATAATTTTTGACAGAAGAAGATTTAGATTCCATGGATTAGTAGGGGATCTAACAGGAGACCTCAAATGTATTGCACCTTTTAGGAAGGCCTTTGCCATTGTAGGACACATGACATTGTCCCCTAATTCACCAATATGACAATTTGATGTAGCCAGTTGAACTCGAATAGTTGTTGCTGCAGCCTCTTCATTAAATAGTTTGGTCAAAAATTCCAATATATCTGATATCGAAGCAAGGAACAGATCAATGTTGTTTTGCTGAGCCCAGATAGAAAATCTCCTCCATTTGCTAAGATAAAGTTTTCTAGTTGAGGACTTATGGGAAGACAGTAGTATATGTTGAGCTTCTGCTGACAAATTTTGGAACCTGGCTATTCTTGGAATTGGAGCAGCCATGCTGTCAGTTTGGACTGTAGAGAAGGGTGAAAAGCTCCTGACGAGTGAGTCAGAAGGTCTGGCACTGGGTTCAGGATCCAGGGCTCTTCCAAAAGATGGAGGAAGGGGAACCAAATCTGACGAGGCGAAAGGGGTGCTATTAAGATAACTGTCCTTCCCAGGGTACTGGCTTTCTGCAGAACTTTGGGAATTAGCAGGAAAGGCGGGAAAGCATAAAGTAGACACGGGGAACATCCCTCGGGAACTCTGCCACTGGAGGGATTAGGGCAAAGTAGTTGCTACATTTGGTATTTGTGGGAGTTGCAAAGAGATAGCAGCAAGGCTGCGGAAGATCATTTCCACCACTTTGTTTTTGAGGGACCACTCATGTGGTAACAGAATAGCTCTGCTTAGTTTGTCTGCTATCACATTGGATTTCCCTGGGGATGTACATTACTATCAGAAAGCACTGTTTGGACTCTGTCCAGTGCCATACACTCAGGGCCTCTCGACATAGAGAATAAGATCTGGTCCCTCCTTGTTTGTTTATATACCAGATTACTGACATGTTCTCTGACTGAATTGCAATGGTCCCCAAAGGAAGAGAGTCTTGAAAGGACTGCAATGCTAAGAGTACTGCTGTCATCTCTAGGACATTGATATGCAAGTGAGCCTCATGTTCTTACATATACCTTGAGCTGTCCGTCCCTGATAATGCTCCCCCACCCGATCAGGAAGGCGTCCGTGGTCACAGTTACAACTGGAGTCGGGAGAACAAAGGGACATCCCATGGCTACTGATTTGGACATCAGCCACCACTGAAGATCCTTCCTGCATGAATTGGTTATCCGAACCAGGTGATCCATAGGCAATTCTTGAAAGGTCCACTGTGTGAATATTAGCCATTGAAGAATGCGCATATGTGACCTCGCTAGAGGTATTGCTATAATAGCTGCAGCCATGGTGCCCAATAGTCTGAGAATCTCCGATGCCCGTCCTCTGTGCTTTGGGAGAATGTCCAGAATCTGTAGTCGAAGGATAAGTATTCTTTCCCAAGGAAGTTTTAGGGACATGTTGACGGTGTCTAAGTCTGCTCCTATAAAGATGGTATGCTGCGATGGCGATAAGGCAGATTTTTCTGAATTTATTGTTATCCCCAGTTGAGAGCAGAGGTCTAAGGTAATGTCCCTTGCCTGTATGAGATGATGCCTGGTGGGTGCGGTAAGGAGCCAATCATCTAAATATGGAAACACCCGGATTCCTTGATGCCTCAAGTGAGCCAAAACCACTGTCATACATTTGGTAAAAACAATAGGGGCTGTAGTGAGACTAAAGGGCAGGGCTCGAAACTGGTAATGACTGGCCCCCAGCCAAAAGTGCAGATGATCCCTGGATGGCCTGGCCATCCTTATATGGTAGTAAGCATCCTGGAGAACTATTGAACACATCCAATTGTCTTTCCCTAAGAACGGGAGTATTGACTAAGTGTGACCATCTGGAACTTTGTCTTTTGTACAGATTTGTTGAGTCTGCTGAGATCTAGAATTGGTCTCTAGTCCCCTGTTTTCCTTAGCACTAAAAAGAATTTTGAGTAAGTTCCGGATCCTTTCTGGTCTGCCGGGACTGATTGGATGACTCTTTTTTTCTAGCAACTTTTGAATCTCTATTGTTGCTACATCCCGAAGACTGGGTGGAACATCTGGGATTTTTCTTAATGGTTTTCGGCATGAGTGAAAGGGGATAATATAACTTCTGGATATTATACTTTTTACCCAGCTGTCTTTTGTGATTTTGAGCCAGGCACCTAGATACAAAGATAAATGTCCCCAGACTGCCTCCAGTGGTAGACAGGTGGGTCTCCTTTCAGGACCGCTGATAGGGCTTCCCAAGGAACTGATCCCTGTCACCCTGGTTCTGCGGAACCCTCTGCCGCGTGGATGGCGTCTTCCATTATTCCCCCCTCCTCTGCTCCTGGAGGGGGTTTCACCTTGTGTGTCCAAAAAGGCTCCTTAAGCTTTGTGGAACCACATTTTTCCACCCTGCTGGCCTTTGGGATAAGGTCTAGTAGGCATGGAAAAATAGACTCTTATGGCAGATAGAGTCTTTTCATCTTGTTCACATCTGGTGAGGGTCTCTTTAACTTTATGTCCAAAAAGTGAGGAACCATCAAATGGGGAATTCACAAAGGCTCTGCAAAAGAACAAAAGTGCATCCAAGAATGTCTCCGAAGAGCTATTCCTGTACCCGCTACCCTACTCGTCCCCTCAGCTGCATAAGATACGAGGTGCATGGAAGAGTTGACAATGGAATTAAGGGTAGCAAGCTGAGAAGACACTTTATCAGTTACTGTATCTGCTACTGCACCCTGAAGAGCATCTCCAAGCTCTTTTAGGAGATCTCTTTGAAGCCTGGTAAAGTGAGTTAGATAGCTCAATGAATGAAGAGCAAAAGTCATAGAACTGAACATGTGCTTGCCAAATCTGTCCATGATCCTAGACTCTCTATTAGGAGGATGGACAGACATAGAGGTCTCTGACATCTCTTTCTTAGTGGCTGCCGCAACCACCATGGCATCAATAGGAATAGGTTTAGATAAAAAAGTCTTGTCATGAGGTGCAGAAATATATTTGTTTGGTCTTCTAGGGACAGGCTCCATGGTATCTGGTGACTCCCACACTCTTTGAGATAAAAGATCCATCAACTCATTGAAGGATGGAGATAACCAAGAGGTGGTGGGTCGGGACCCAAAAGCTTTCAGGAGCACTGATTCATCCTTGGAAGGGTTGATGGTCTGCCAGTCACCCCTCTGTTTCAGGATCTCTAGGATATCTGCGAAAGATATATCCTCAGAAGGGGACCTTGGGGATCCTTCCGATTCCACCAAATCTGTGTCAGACATGACAGATTCCTGAGGGGAATCTACATGTTTCCTCTTACATGTCCTCCTCCTAGGGACCTCCTCAGTAGGAGCTTCTGGGGAGGTCTCAGAAGAGCAGGGTTCCCCCAAGGGGGCTTCCTGAGGCTCCAGGTCCCTACGCTTACAATGGATCTGTGGTGACGGAGAAGATTCCTGTGCTTTACGGGAGGAGGTAGTCTGCTCAGAAATTGTGACTGTCTGAGGGGACAAGACCCTCCTCATGGCATCAAAAGCACCACTGCTCTGATGCGAGGAAGCCCCCGGGTCCGAAGACATTGAGGACTCCTCCCACACCAAAGTTGCCAGCTCCGATCCTGAGGTGGGAGCCGAGCTCATCCGCGCCGAAGCCCCAAGGGAAGAGCCAGAACCAAAACATCGGTTCGACTCTGCAGCCGGGGCCGAAGACATCAGGGTTGTCAGTGTCAAGAGGCCAAACATGGGTGTCGGCACCGACAGCTCCACAATCAACTGATCAGCTCCCTGTGACTCCAAAGGCTCGACTCGAGTCAGAAGAGGAACAGCAAGCAGGGTAGATGACTTGATTGGCTCCAAAGCTGCCAAAGTCAAAGCTGATAAAATTTTAGGTAGCGCTGGATTCTGCAATAATCTCTTCACCACACAATCCACATCTGAATCCGACAGTCTGGAAGCTATAGAGGAGGCCACGGAAGGACCAGGTGAACCCAGAATTGGAGACCTTAAGATTGGAGATACTGGCTCCAGAACTCGGGACCGGCTCCTACCCACTACCTGAACAGTCAGTTTCGCTAACTGTGCAGCCAAGTCAGATACCTTCCTTGATACCTTCGGAGCCGAAAGGCCTTTTGGCTCAGAACCAGAGAAAGAGGAAGAAGAAGTAGGTTTTGGCTTTTCCTGAGGTGCCGAGTCCAAATCCAATTGAAAGGCAGACTTAATAAGGCCCCTTTCCACTAACTTCCTTTTTCTTTCTGCCAGAACCCTGGTACTAAAACCATGGCACACAGAACATACTTCCTGAAGGTGGACCTCTCCTAGACAATAAACACAGATGGTGTGACCATCTGTGAGAGACATTTTCTGATTACATTTGGGGCATTTCTTGAAGCCCGGCTTTACTTTTTCAGACATGTTAATCCAAATTCCACTAGACAACACCACAATGTCAGTAAACAACTGAATAATAACTGAAACTTTCAATTAACTCCACTAAACTGTAAGCCTAACTTGGCTGTAAAGAAAGAATTAAGCCTACCGGCTAAATAATGGATCACAATCCAATTCAAAACACTAAACAGTGCCAAACTGGCTATTTCAACAATATGCATTAAAATGATCAAAGGCTATTTATAAAGAAAATAAAGCATAACTTCAGCTATAAAATAAAGTAATTAAGCCTGACTGGCTAGAGTAAAGAGGCTACTTGGCTATCTCAACAATCTTTTATAAAGAAAATAAAGCCTAACATCGGCTATAAAATAAAGTAATTAAGCCTGACTGCTATGAGGAGATAGGGTACAAAAAATCGCTAAGCAGGCACAAAAAATGGCCTAACGCCAATAACAGAAATCACAGTAAATTCCTCACAAAAAAGGGGAAAGTAAAATAAATACAAGCGTAACTTCGACTAAGGGGAAAAAATCTTCTCAATAGAAGATGAAATAGAAACCTAAAAGAAAATCTTTTATTTATCTGACAACAAAAACAGCCTGAACTGAAGGAACACGCTCGATCTGTTGCAGTGGCAAACTAGATCTGGGGGAAGTAGAGGACCATCATGGATAGAGTTTCAGCCTCGAGCTGTTTGGAGACCTCAAGCTTTGCAATTTGGCTAACTCGGAGCCGAGAGATTGGCTTCAAAGCCATCAGTAAGAATGAAGGTGAGATTGAACAACTTCACATCAATAGATATCAGAAAGAACAGTGTGGTGTACCAGTAAAAGTATTCCCTCATCTCTCTTCATATTCATGTAATCAGAATAGCACTTTCATAACAAATAATGTTATAAAATGCTTGTATCAGTCCTTAGCATCCAGGAGTCTTAAGTATTCTAGAAACTGTGTTCTGCTCTGCTTATTAGAATTTATATTGGCTTGTGGACAGATAAATGTAATATAACCGATTCACTGATATTATTTAATGCTCCAATTCCAGGATCCATCCCAAGGATTCAGATACCACTTATTTGGTCCATTCTCTCTATCACACGAAAAATAGTTACTAAGAAACAGAAGTGTAAAACTACTATATCTTTCAATGAGTTTATGTGTTTAGCAAAACATGCTTGTAAAAAAGAACTGTTAACCAGAAAAAAGAAAACAAACATCACTATAGATATTGGTTGGAATTAAGTGATTTACTAAATAAAGTTTAATGCTTTGGTTTAATTTATTGCATTTTGTTATGGATTTTTGTAAACAGGTATGGCTATGTTAATTTTTGTTATTTAGATTTATAGGTTTGTTTTAAAAAATTCATATTTGCTACTCACAGCTGTTGATAACACAACAGTTGCTAAGGATATCACCTCAGGACACCCAAAAGTTGCTGTAGCAAGCCCACTGTACTGACACCTGAAGACTGCCCAACAGGGCAGGTGTCGGCCCAGCTCTGCTCCATTGTTCAGCGTTATACCATCCACAGTAAATGGGCATAGACACAGATAGAATTGCAACAAGATCCACTGAAACTGTTAATGGGCCATTTGCAGATAGCTTAAAAATAACTACGGTATAAAACTCAAAGCTTATGAAAGTCACTTATTTTTTATTTCTCAAGGAACTGTCAAAACTTTTGGGTAGCAATGAATAGAAAAGGATGCAGCAGTGTAGGCTGGAAAGTAGTATTGACATTAACTCGTACAGAAAAGTTTGCACGTTGCTAGGGGCAGTGATAGTGTGCATTATATTGTGCTTATAAAGAAATACATTAATTAACACCAGAAAATGTACCTTGGAAATTTCACTAACTGTGCATACTAAAGCAACAATTAGGATAAGTAGAAATTAACATCAATGGCCTGTCTGGGAGGTAACAAGATTGACATCTGCATTATTATATAAAGATCTGTCTGAATCATAAGAGCATTTGCTTGCAGGCACATTAACAGCTGTGAGTAGATAATATGAATTATAATAAACAGAGCAGAACACAGTTTCTGGAATACTTATGACTCCTGCATGTTAAGGATTGATACAAGCATTTTGTAACATTATTTACTGTGAAAGTGCTATTCTGATGACATGAATATGAAAAGAGATGAGGGAACACTTTTACTGGCAAACGACACAGACAGTTATGTCTGACGTCTATTATTATGCATAGGTGACTAATTAACTAAACCTCGCAGAGCAGGAAGTATGATACTGTGGCTTACTGAGGGAGGAAAATGGGAGGAGTAACTTGAGAAGGACACGAAACACACAAAAGTAGTATCTCCCAAAAAAGTCTGTTATCTCAGCAATGAGCTGATATTTCTGGATGCTTTTTTATAGCGTGTACAATACATCAGTAGGGAAAACATTTGTAAGAGGCACTGCAGAACAGTAAGTGATACTAGTACAGCGTCCTCTCAGAATTAGCACTGTTCCTCTGTTCTTCCATTCTAAATGAATGGAACTGATATGACATACCAGCCATGGGCGTTATAACCTCAACAACTGCGCCATCACAATACACTATGGGGAAGATTTTTGGAGAAGGTTCCCCTGCACCCTAGTGGCAGGAGTGTGCAGTTAGAACTTGTCTGATTGAGGACTGCAGGAACAGGGCTCAGTTTTGAGCTTTTTTACTGGTTAATTGGGTAATTTGTTTAAATCAATTTGCTCGTTTTCTATTGTTATATAAAAGAAAAAAACTGCACCTTATTCATCTGCTTTTACTGCTTTATTACTTTATTTTGCTTTTGCTGCCTGTTCTTAAAAGTACTTAATTGCATTTATTCTGCTGCATTTATTACTGCTTTTTACTAGCCTGATTAAATTGTAATGGTTATTCTAAGCCTTTGGTATAAGCACTTGGGCTTCAGACTAGTTGTTTTACATTAAGGTTTGTGGTCTGCACTGTTGTAGTAGGACAGGTAGCTTACATCCTTCTAAGTTGGGAGTTGCTGATAGAAGGCTCACTGTCTCTTATTCTAAAAGTGTTAGTTCTGGTTTAAGCACTTGGGCTTCGGGCCAAGTTATTTTAGATTAAGAAGGTGTGGTCTGCACTCTTGTGGGAGGAGAGGGTAGATTCTGCCCTTCTAAGCTGGGAGTTTCTGGTTAAAGGCTTATTGTGCCTGCTTATTTGAACTGTTTCTTTCTGAAATTGGTACGCCCTGTTTGCTGTAGCATAGACTAGATTCAGACTTGTTAAATCTAGCTTTGTTTGTATAACTTGAGCACTAATCCAGGCCATCTTTTTTTGGAGAAGGTTCCCTGCACCCTAGTGGCAGGAGTGTGCAGTTAGAAATTATCTGATCCAAGACTGCTGGAAAGGGGCTCCGTTTTTAGCTTTTTATTGGTTAATTGGTTTAAATCAGTTTGCTCATTTGCTACCATTATATTAAAAAAATACACTTTATGCATTGCCGTTTAGCTAGGGTTAAACTATTCCCGGCAGCATAAAGTCTGCTTTTCAAAATTTCCCCTAGAACTAGCCAGTTTTGTAGTTTTAGCACTCAAATCTGTTTATTTGATTTCAGCACTTGTTCAAAACTCATTGTAAGCACTAAATAAGCTACAAATTACTACAGCACTCAACTTTCCTCACTTGTCTACAGGAAAACAGTGTTTAGTATTTAATAAATAAGCACCTATCCAGGCATGTCTAAGGGTCAGCTCCCGGTGTTTTCTGGGCATCTTGGGGCAATGCAGCAATTGCCTCATGTACACAGACAACCCATTCCTCCTACCACCCAACACTACAACCTGTGAGAGATGCACTTATATAGCCAAACTGGAAGCAAAGCTCTCTTCATCCAAGACTGGACAAGACAGTCAAGAGGAGAAGGTAAACACTTGCACCACACCACACCCATCACATAGTCCATCAAAACCTACACCACCAAAGCACACACATAGAAACACAAAACACACACCTGCATTCGCGGAGGCTCTCAATAAAAATCTGCTAAAGCAACAGAGAACTCCAAAGCAGAAACGCAAGCAACCTCCACCCCCCAACACAACCAAAATGACACATAGCCCACAAACTCAGTGTGCCACTCAACCATAGCCCATAAGGCATAACTATGTACCCAACACTCTAGTCATAGGTGACTCTATAGTCAGGCACACTGATGTTCTACTCACTAGGCTAAACAAGGAGAGAGTTACTGTCAGCTGCCAGGATCCACCACATAACGCACTCACTCAGTTCACTCCACAACAAGTACAAATTGACTCTGTCATTGTCCATGTTGGTGTAAATGACCTGAGATGTACCTCCCTGGACTACATGAAAAGAGACATGGAGGAGCTCTCCGATCCTGTAGCCCAGGCAGGTATGACCCTAGCCTTGAGTAGCATCCGCCATCACCCAGAATGATACCACAGTACAAGGACAAAATGATTGACTTCAACAATTGGTTAAGCTTCTGGTGTCATTCATACATATTTTTCTATGTGGAGCTTTTCTCCCTGGGCCTCTGCTAAAAAAGGGCTTTTTCGGCTCAGTCAGACACCCCAGTTAACAAATGTAAAATAAATAAATAAATAATTCTATGGGGATCCAGTATCTGTCTGCCAGGGATGACATGATCAACAGACCACGATGCTTTGTCAGAGATGGCCTGCACCTGCAGCCCTTGGGATTCTGGATACTGGCTAAGGCTCTTGCCACTCCATAGTGTCTTTTTTAGGCAAGGTTCAAATGACAAATTCACCACCATAACATGTACAAGCAAGCAAAATCTGAGGGTAATGCTACTCAGTGCTATAAGTCTAAACCTGAAAATGCACTCACTCGAGGCACTCCTTAAAAGTGAGAACATCAACATGTGTGCAGTGACAGAGACCTGGTTCAAGGCTCCAGAGAGCACACCTGCAATACCAGGCTATAATTCATACCACACCTTTTGGCCACCTAACCTGGACCAAAACACTAAAGGAGGAGGTGTGTCCATATTCAATAAGGATATCCACACCTCCAGACTAGTTACTCAGTATAATGCATCCGAGACTATCCAAGTGCAACTAACTCTGGGCAAGACCGCAATCCAAATTAGCTTGCTACAGATCCCCCAACATTCCCCAGGATTCCCACTCCGCATTTCTTGATAAACTAGAAAATATTACGGTACAACCCAATACCCTAATAATGGGTGATTTCAACTACCCCACCATTAACTTGGAAAACTATTCATGTACCAACTCTTTTGCTCAATGTTTTCTGAAATTCATAAATTCCAATGCCTTTGATCAACTTATCCACACCCCCACCAGGGGCAGCAATATCCTAGACCTGGTCATTACCAACATGAGTGACTGGTGTTCCACACCAAAGGTCAATTCCTCATTGGTCAGATCTGACCACAAGCTAATCACCCTAGACACCCACATCCCGCCCCCACCCCCACTAGGGAAACCACCATAAAAATTTTCTCCAAAGCTAACTTCATGCTTCTTAAGACAGAAGTGGAAAACTTCACAACACCCATGCAAATGGACAATAGAGATACAACTGCTGAATCCTACACAAATGCACTTTATAATCATTTACACGAGTACATGGATCGTGCTATCCCTAACAGAACAAAGATGCTATCCTCCAAAAAAAGGAAGACAATCTGGTGGTCCCATGCCAAAATCAAACTCTACAACAGAAGAAAGAAAGAAACTGTTGCAAAAAAGAGTAAAATCCTATGATTGGAGGAACTCCCTTGTCAGCCACAGTAAGAAGCTGAGATCCCTCATAAAATCCTTCAAACCTAGCTATGAAAACAAAATCACCACTGATTCTAAAGACAACCACAAAGCATTCCACAGCTATGTCAAGAATCTCAATGGCAACACTCAGATCTGCTCTGAGTTACAGCACAATGGCTCTAAATATACAGAATCAACTGATATTGCCAACATCCTGGCAGATAGGTTCAGTGCTAAGTTTATCCCCCTCTCAACCCCTAAAGGGCCCATCTCTATACCGGAAGAATGCAAAGTTCCTGTAATCACGGCTGCACAGGTAAAAACCAAACTCTCCAAAGCCAAGAACACAGCATCCATGGGTCCTGACAACATCCCAGGCATCCCACACTGCGTTCTACATGAACTACAAAATGAAGAGGCACCCCACCTAAGTACCATGTTCAATCATAGCCTCACCTCAGGCATTGTGCCCACTGAATGGCATACAGTGATGGTTATCCCACTCCACAAATGGGGAGCCACCATGGACCCGAGAACTACCGCCCCATTAGCCTGATGAGCCTGGTCTGCAAGGCCATGGAACCTATCATCACGGAACTTATAAACAAAGACATTGGTAATCTCCAAACTCTGGACCCCACCCAGTTTGGGTTTGTAAAAGGCAGATCATGTCTCCTAAATCTGATAGACTTCACCAAAGTCACAGACGAGGGTAAGGTGGTTCACACAGCTGATCTAGATCTCGCCAAGGCTTTCAACACCATCCCCCACTCTGGAATTATAGATAAACTCACTAAACTAAGTATAAATCCCTATGTCACAAGATGGGTTGCCAACTGGCTCACTGACAGAACCCACACTGTAAAAGGAGCAGACTCCAAATCCGACCTCAGACCAGTGACAAGTGGAGTACCACAGGGTTCAGTCCTGGGTCCTCTCCTGTTTGGTATCTACTTCTCCAAAGTACAGGCTAACACAGAAGGTCTTTGGCTAACAAAGTTCACAGATGACTGCAAACTAGGAGCCATAATCAAAACTCCTAATGATGTGGACATCCTACAAAAGGGCCTCACTGAGACAGATGCCTGGTGTCAAAGCCATGGCCTCAAGCTCAATGCCAAAAAATGCATTGTCATCCCCTTTGGTAAAAACTCTGCATCCATGAACTACCACATAGGCGGTAGTCTACTTAACACCGAAAGTGTGATAAGAGACCTTGGGACACAGGTGGACAGTAGTCTTTCCTTTCATAATCACATCACCACAGTAGTCAGGAAATCCTTCAACGTGGCACTCCTTATCACAAAAGGTTTCTCATCCAGGAAAAAAGAGGTCATTGTTCCCCTCTACTCGTCACTCATTAGACCCATTATAGAGTACAACTCCCCTTTTAGTATGTACCTCACAAGACATCTACAACTGGAAAGGCTGCAAATACCTCACAAAGAGGATTACCAGCTTCAAACAGATGCCCTACGCAGACCATCTAAAAAAACTCCAGCTTTACTCTGTTGCATATCGCCTACTCAGAGGCAATCTCTGCATAACATACAAAACTATGTCAAACCCAGAACTGTTGGACATGCTCCACTTAAAGAAATCCCAATCCCTCTGTGCTATATGCTCTAGGGACCTAAACCTTGTCACCACAATAAACAGAACATGCTGGAGGGATAGATTCCTGTTCCAGAGACTCCCCATACTCTGGAACAAACTACCTATCTATATCAAACAAAGCTCCTCATTAGCACTCTTCAAGAAAAATTTTGATGATTGGATGGGATATAGGAAATTCACCCCGGGGATCACTTCTGTGGCTCTGCTCAACAGGGGCACAGGAAAATAATTTTCTTGGGTGGCAAAAGCCAGGGTACCCTTTTGGCTAAGCTTATATAGGCCCTAGGGCCAATAGCTAAGTACCTACCTATGAACCTTTAGAAGAAAGCAAGCTCTACTCAGGATGTCTGCCCCCAGGAGGATATTGAGGGTTACTAACACAAGAAAATTAGTAGCGATTACTACTTTCTGATGATCTGATGAATGCAGGTTAGCAATGTGTAAAAATTAAAGAAAAGACAAAACAAGCTTTTTTACATTTTTTTTCCTGTAGTGGTTCCTTAAGGTAAAGGTGTCACAAAACTAAAGGCTACTTAGCTCCAAGGTGACAAGATCCTTTCAAAAGAAGTGATAAACTAAAAAATTAAAAAGAAACAAAAAAATCAAAGAGCTGAAGTGAAGAAGAGAGGTGCGTGTGTGTATGTATATATACACGTGTATATGTGAGACTATAGGTACATGAAACAAGAAAACAGCCCCCAATATAGTAACCTTAGAAAAGATGTGATATAAAGAAACATCACAGACAAAAATACAATCAAAATAAAAACTGTAATCCTGTGTATTAAAAACAAACAAAAAAAGAAAAGCACTTTCACCCTTAAGACTTCATCAGATCCCTGTTAAAACTGAGCAACCAAAAAAAATCAATCATATACTAAAAACATTGGGAAAAGAGAGAAAAAGAAACAATAAAATGTGTGGAAAAAATGCAAATAATTATGCATATGTATATGTTGTAGAAGAACAGAAAAAAAGCAGAGACCGTCACAAATACAGGCATAAAAAATGTCCAAGAAAAATGAAGAAAGGAGCGAATATGTCATATCTAAACCATTAATAAAATACCTTGTGCTCCATTTTCCTAAGCTGAAGAATGTATTTAATTGAACAAGCAGAATTAAGTCCAAGTGGGCTGTAGGCATCAAGGCAAATTTGCAAATCCAGCTCCATCTTTTCAAGGATGAAATTACAGTTCCCTTTGAGTGGACCCATCTTGACCATGTCCAAAATGTTATAAATGAAAAAAGAATGACCTGGTGATTCGGTGTTGTACTTTGCAAAATTATTCTTGCTTAGTCTATTTCTAATTTCAGATGTATGTTAGGCTATCCTCCTTTTAAACTTAGAAATAGTCTTTCTTGTGTGAAAAATTGACACTTGGAGCACTGAGCTCTGTAAACAGTCTTTTCACTGTTATACTTCCCAACAAAGTTACTGTTAAATTTCTTACCCATAATGGGTCTGATGAAAAAAAATGTCTGCAGCTCATGAAATCACAAAAGGTATAGATCAAAATACATGTGATGATCTCACTTTCATACCCCCTCTCAAGAAAATCTCTGTGGAGATCCTGCAGGTTCTTTAGAAAATTAACTGTTTCTCTAAACACACGAGCAATGTGCATACCCTTGACTTCATTACGTTATGCTTAGTAATTTGTGGGTGCATGCCGCTGGCATGTAAAATTCTTGTGACTGCAAGTGCTTATAAATAGTGGGATGCAGAAAGCTAACCTTATGGTAGTCATGATGATGAGTACATTTCAAAAAGTCAGTCAATTGTGTAGTTTGCACAAAGAAATTCTAAAGAGCTTTCCATACAATAAAAATATCAACAACAAATCTCAGGTAACATTTGATGCAGCACCAAAACTCTGAGTTATACACTGGTTCACTCTCCCAATTAGCTAACACCATATCAGTTAGGCTAGGGGCCATAGCTGCTCCAATTGCAATTCCACATTTCTCTTTATAAATAAAAAAGTTGTTGCTCAGTAGCAAATGCAGTAAGTTAGAAATTAGGGTACTCTCACCTGTGAGGGCTAAGGTTTCCTTCATCGTGGAATCTCTCACACCCTCTATACAGTACATGTGGGACAGCACAGTGGAGAGATCCACTGGTGATCTTTGTCATTCCATATACAAGAAGCAGGACCCAAGATAGCTGCCCAGTTTTGGATACCATCAGTTATTAACCAACTAATCACATACGGAAGCAAACTGATTTACTTATCATAAAAAACAAACTAAAGAAATATCACAAGAAGTATTGGCAGCACCAACATTTTTGGCAGACGTAATCTAAGGAAACAAAGAAACAGTATTTCACCACGTTACAAGACAGAGTTCTTAAGAGATTAAACAGCTCTGGATATCCATAATCAGTTGCTGAACAGCACAGCAAGACGTCATGGAACCTCAAATGTGGAAATGGAAATGTCAGCCAACCAAATATAGAGGACTTTAGTTTTTTTTTTCCCTCACCAGCTGCATATAAGCAGCATTAACACCTGCACTGCACATTTAAATGCAGAAGTGTACAAATGTCATATTTATTATGGATTGCACTTTGCAATACAGCAACTTCAGCAGTCAGCACAGAAATAAGACTGTATGAACTCATGTAGCCAATGAGCTCTGACCTAGATATAAAAAAAAGCATAATCAATGTCGTACATATTCTCAGAAGGATTCAAAAACAGTCCAAGTAACAACAGATCAATTATACTGTTAAACTCACTGATAAAATGATATGAAAAAGAGCTGCATATAGGCAGCTTTTGCCATATTTGGACCAAAACTGTGCTGTCTTGAAATTTATTTATTTTTTTATCATTATTGTTAAGTGGACTCTACCTTACAAATGCAGGCACCGCATAAACAGTCTTCTCAAGAAGGTATTACAGTTCTAATTCTTTTTTTTTTGTTCAAACTATTTTTTATTTGTTGTAGCATCATAAGTCATAAAAACTTGCATATTTGACATGGAACAATTCATGGTATTGTTTGCAAATATTGTACAACATCTATTTACTATATGTGCATGTTCCCAGAAATATTAAATGTATCCTATATAAAATGTAAAAGCCTTCATTCATTCATCTGATTTGGCATTATTGTTATGTATTTCCAAACATGTTATTTTTGGTTAGAATCTGATTTTTTTTTCCTTTGATTTATTTTATAAATGTATCATTCCACTTTTCAGCTTCCAAGATGGCTGAAGACTGACCAACAACTTAATTTCAGCTCTCCCAGTGTAAAGAGAGAAACAGAAATAACTGCCAGTGAAATTATCATTTTGGGTAAAAATTAAGTAATTAGTAACTGCACTACCTGGATGCCAGCAAAGAAGAAATTTAGAGAACCTGAAAGAAAATCAACCAGAAAAGGTGAAAAGAAAACACACTGGTTGGGAATAATCCTACAGATGTCCAGAAAAAGCAGTTCAAGCTTCAACTTTCATACAAAAGCTGGGTTCCAATAATTTAGAGAAAAATAAATACATCAAACTTACTCAGAGGTGATTCAAATAAATGAAACACTGAATGATTACCAACTCAAAAAAGGATAGACAAACACAAGAAGCTTTAACTGGCTATTCAGACAAACTCATAAAACTGCAAAACTCAGAGGCTGAAATGAAGAAAAGGCTAGGTAAATATGAATCTTCTCAAGAAGAGCTGTTTCAAAAAATGGTAGATTGAGATTTTCTGCTCTAGCACAGAAATTGGAAAAAAAGACTGTATTCAATTTATGAAAACACAAATAAGCAAATGACTGGCATTCCACAGCATGATTTGTTAAGTGAAAGGTCAGGACAGGATGAAGACCAGCAACACCGGAATAAGTGAATAAATCAGAGAATACAAAGCATTAATCACATTTGTGAAATATAGATTTGCAAGAAAAAGTGATTGAGAAAGTCTGGATTTTTGCTGACATTGTCAAACTTGTGAGCATATTGTAAAGCATATATCCCACTTTATGTTATTAATGTTTAGAAGGATACTAAATAGAAAAAAACTAAGTAAATAAGTTTTGCTCATCAGTATTTGTATAAGACATTTCATTATATAAACTACGTGTTATATAGTAATGCAGTTTTATATAGCATGCATTTAAATGTGGGAGTAGTCTTTTCAATGACTGTTGTATATGTTAAAATATTAATGTAAACAAGTACTTTTTAGTTGTAAGAAACAAACTTTACAGTATAATTTGAGAAGGTGTCTGAATCTTTTTCAAGAATACTTTTCATATTCATGACCTTTTTGTATGTAAATACAGGTTTAACATCCATGATACTGGTTAAATCTGGGTGTCCCAAAACCACTTTTCAATTCTCTGAAATGATATTTCTGACTAACGTCATATTATTAGAGACAGGTATGGGAAAAGCCAGTCTAAAATTGTCAATGGACAAAAAAAATTCAGGTACATATTCTAATAAAATTAGTGGGTCCTTTGGTACTTTTCCATGCGGCCATTGTAAGCAGTGTAGATACATTGCCAGCACAAGTTCCACTGTGATGAAACGTGCTAAGAAGACTGTTTGGGCATCAGGCCATTTTGATTGTCAGTCCAATTGTGTAGTTTATGTAGCCACATGTTCCTCCTGTTCCTGTTTCTATATAGGTAAAACCATCAGAAGTTTAAACAGGAGGATCTACGAGCACACCTTGGCTATTAGGAATAAGGATTCCAATAATGCCTTAGCTAGGCATGCAGCTAATTGTGCAAATTACAAAAAGTTTTCATTTTTTGTGGTAGATCATGTTTCCCCAGGCATATTTTGCGAAGACTTCAAGACAGCACTTGAATGTAAAGAAAGTAGATGGCAAATTAATTTGGGTGCTGATCAGTTTCCAGGTCTGAATGAGACAGTAAACATAAAATGTTTTCCCAAATGTTGAGGTTAGGATATCAATAGTGAAATTTTTAAGACATAGATTAGTTATTATATCTATTTTATTATCTTTTTTTATTTGTTTTTACAGTTATTTAAGCATTTATATTTATGAAAAAGTTGCTTTTTTATGATGGTTCACTTTAAGACCTGTATCAATTAAGTATCAAGTGATTTGAATAATTGATTTACACTTGTTGATTGTTCAGTATAAATAGTGGTGGTTTTTGTGGAGTATTTGTTTCTAATGAAATTCTTGGATTAAAGGACGAAAAGTACTTAAAATACCCTGTGCCTAAGTCAGTTTCTGTCATTGCAAGCAGTTCTTGGATTATTTTAAACAAAATATAATGTAAAAACTGAAAAAAATTGATCCTCTTGTTTATGGTTATGGATAGTAAGATACAAACAGTGAAAATACTTGTTCTTCATTTACTTTCATATTTGGATCGGGCATGTTTTTTTATCTACCAGAGGAGAAGTTGTGGACAATAATTAATAAAAAGTTGAAGAAATGTACCTGGAAGGGGACGAGAGCAAGAGTTAAGTGGGGTAAGTTAACCCTTCCAACAGAACAAGGTGGATTACAATTACCTGATTTGAAAGGATATTTTAGAGCTACACAGTTAAGGATATATTTTATATATATATATATATATATATATATATATATATATATATATATATATATATACAAGCAGTAGATGATGATGATGCATGGAGGAAGCTCAATAAATAAGGAGAGAGTTGGATTTTGGATGCAAATCCTTAAGAAGAATAACAACAACCATACAGAATATTAACTTCTTCTTTACTAATCTTCTTTTCTGTGTTCCCCTCTTTGTGATAAAAATAGAAGCTGAAGTTATGGAGTGGCTGAGAAGTGAAGGATTTGATATAGAATGTCTGGAGTGAGTCCCCAAAGTAAGGAGAAGCAGGAAGAACAGGAGACATCTGAAGAGGAAATATGGACATGGGAAAGAAAAAGTGATTTAATGTGGTGTAATATTTATGCAAAGAAGAAAGCAAAACTAACCAATACAAAAAGAGCAGCACCAAAGATATTTCAAGAGAAATACAGGCAAAGGAATCCAGACATGGAAAACTTTACGATACAAAAAATAAGACAAAGAGGAAAAGTAGAAAAGGAGATTAGTGATGGAGAAGTTAAAGAAACAGAAATTGAGGTTATGAAGTATATGCAAAGTGAAAGATTCACTGTAGAAAATCTAATTCAGAAGGCACCACAACAGGATAGAGCAATGGATTTACAATTAAGGGGAAACAGTGGAACAGGAAGCAAACGGTCAGGTGCCATATGAAGATATTTTGGAGTCTTCCACAGGAAACCAGTACAAATATTCACTTGAAGCTAGACAGCAAAGGAAGGAACAGGAAACTGCAGAAACTCTGATGCAGTCGGTGTTGAGGAGTGATAGGCCAGTGAGTTCCCATATGACAGAGCAATGGATGGCACAGGATGAAATTGAAGAGAATGTGCCACAGGAAGATTTTCTTTTCTTTTTTTTTTTATTTAATTTTCCATTTTGTTACTGGGAGAGTCCGACTGGGCATAAAACCCTTTTTTTAGCAGAGACCTGGGGAGAAAAACTCCATTGTTGGTAGACTATTTTGTTACTCGAAAAAATCTTATTATACAATGAAGAAAAAAATAGTAACAGACATTCATAATGATAAAAAGAGTAAAACAGAATAAATTGGTCAATTGGAAGACAAGACCGAGAATCTTATATAACAATGCTTCTAGAAGACAGTTCTTACAACAGTAGCACTAGCAGGTAGTGACATTGTATACAATGAGAGTGCAATTAGGATACTTAGCCTTATATGCAGGTAACATAGCAAACTGAAGACTTAAAATCTGCTAGATATTAACAGTGAAAAAGAAAAAAACAACATAAGGTGGTCATATGACAAATTCAATACTCATTACATATGCAATTAAAATTTTAAAATCAGCTAGTTCCATGGTTTGGGCTACCCATGCCACCACATGTACAAGTCCAGAATTGGTGAGGTGGGCTTTAATGTGATGCCTGAATTTTTTTAAGCTAGTTATAGTTCTAATTTGAGTGGTAAGGCATTCCACAGTTTAGCAATGTAGCAGGAGTATAGTGAGTTACGTAAGCTATTTTTACTCCTGGTTACTTCAATTAGAGCTTTATTAGTGGATCTTAGTGGATGGGTACTTGTATAGGGGTTGAGGAGGGTTTGTAGAGATGGAGTTTTATTGGGTTTATAGAACATTTGGTGAACGGTAGAGAGTTGTGTGAGGATGACTTGGTGGGGTAGTTCTAACCAAGATAGTTGTCTTAGGGCCTTACAGTGATGGGTTCTAGGAGGACAACTAGTGGCAAATGTAGCTGTCTTATTATAGGAGGAATACAGCTTGCTTAGGTCTGATTTGGAGAGGTTGGTAAGGATTGGAGAGGCATACAGTAAAGTTGGCAGAAGATGAGTTCTGGCTGTGGTTATTCTGGAGTTTGTGGTTTGGTAGTTTTTGCATCTGTAAAAGGTACCTATTTGCTTTTGTACTTTTTTTTTACAGTCTGGGCAATGGATGGTACTGGTTCAATCAAAGTCTTACTGCTGAATGTGATATTGAAGTAAGTGAATTGGGTTTCGAGTTTAATGGGGTGGAAGAGCATAAGTTTGGTTTTACTGGGGTTCAGGATTAACTGGGCATCTGCCAACCATGCTTCAATAGCATTGAAGGTTGTTTGGGTTAAGTTCTATAGTTCAGGTAGAGTTGGGGGCAGAACATATGACAGTGGAGTCATCTGCATACTGTATAAGGGTGGCTAGAATTGTAGCATTATGGACATTATTTGTAAATAGGTTAAAAATGAGGGGGCTGAGAATAGACCTTAGGGGTACACCCATTGTCACTGCTAGTAAAGGAAAAAGAGCTTTGTTCCACCATACTGCTTGTTGCCAATCTGTGAGATAGTTCTGAAGCCAGGCTAGAATCGAGTAGCTTAGGTTTAGCCTGGACAAGGCAGTCAGCAGTTTGTTATGAGACACTGTATTGAACACTTTTGATAAGTCTAAAAATATTGCTGATACTAGCTCACCTTTATTTCTAATATGACTGATGGTGTAAGTGACTCTAATGAGGGCTGTGGTAGTACTATGGTAGGGGCAAAAGCCATGCTGAGTATATGTAAGTAATTTATTGTCTAGGAGATGGTTAAGTATTTGGGTGTGAACACACCTTTCAAGGAGTTTTGATAGAGGGGATAGGATTGCTATGGGCTGATAACTGGAGAAGTCAGTGGAGGCTCAGATATGGAATGGCTAATTAGTAGGGAAACTGGATAGGAGATGGCTTCAGCTGCTATTTTTAAGTATGTCAAGGGTACGTTGTCAGCTGCCAAGGTTGTGGGTTTTAGTCTGAGCAAGTATTTAAGTATGGTATATGTTGGGACTGGTTTTTAGGAGACGGTGTTGTTATCTAGTAGAGAGGTTAGGCTGATGGGCAGTGATGGGGAGTTTTTTTTAGTAAGGGTTTTGATGGAGTCAATTAAGTATTTATTAAAGTAGGTAGCAATATATTCTAGGGGGTTACCTGCTGTTGGTTTAGGGGTCAGTTTGACCTGGTCATAGTATTTTATTTAAGATGTTTTAAAATTGTGGAGTTAAAGTAGTCAATTGCACTGTCCAAGGATAGAGTTGAGGGTTTTCCAATTGTAGAGCTCAAGGGATGTTATGAAATCTTGAGACCTGAAATTTTTGGTGTTACGAATTTGGTAGGTAAATGGGTTTTTTTGTAGGATTGCCTAATGACTTATAATGTATGTTGGGAGGTGGTCACTGAGTGATTCGGGGAGGGTACCAGAACTACAGGAAATAATGATGTAGTTCATGAGAATCCAGTCAAGGATAGCTTTCATTTTAGTAGTTTTATCAAACCTTGTTCTGGTTCAAATTAATTGGGTAAAGTAGTAGAGGTTGATATGAGTGGTAGGGTAGTCAGAGTTGTAAGAGTATCAGTTAATATTAAAGTCCCCTAGAATAATGGTCTTTTGGGGGAGGTTATTGGAGGACCATTGTAGGATGGATTCAAGTTTGTCTATGTTTTTGCCAGGCGGGTACCTATGATGTTACTTTTATTTTGGTTGAGTTTTATTTTAGCCAAGAGTATTTCTAAGTCGGAGATATTAGGAGGGTTAAGGTTAACCCTCCCTACTGTAAGATGGATTTTGAAGTGCAGGGCTATACCACCTCCTCTTTTTGTTTTCCTATCTTGCCTATGAATGCTATAGCCAGTGGGAAGAATTTTGTTATCAGAGATTACTGGTTTGAGACAGGTTTCTGTCAGAAGGACTATGTCAGGGGAGTATAGAGATAGGCTTGCATGCAGTTCTTGCATTTTGTTTAAAATGCTTATGTTTAAGCTTATTATGAGTAGATCATTACTTTTTCTAAAGATACTAAGAGAGTGGTTTTGAACATTGTTAGTGTTGTCCTGAAAGGATGAGGGTCCAGGGTTGGGGTGAATGTCTCCACTAAAATGGAGTACAATGGCTGTTAATAGTTGTTCTTTAGGTATTTGAGTTTTAGTTTATTGTACTGCATGGTTGCCTGTAGGGTAGTATACTGAGGGAACCATTTGAGGGGGGCAAGATCTAAAGCTGTGTAGTTGTAGATAGCTGGGTTAATGGCAAATATAATTGGTTTAACTTTGAATGGATTATGTGGGTAATGAAAGTAAGTGTGCTGGGTGTAACTTAAGTTTCTGTGATAGGATGTAAGGTAGGACAGGGTGCCGAGAGTGAGTAGTGCTAGGCAATGAAAGATAAGCATTCTGTAGTAGAAAATGGATGAGTGAGTATGATAAGAATCAGGTGGGTGTGTATTGGTTGGTAAGTGTATTTTGGTTGAATAAAGTGTGATAGAGTAGGGATAGGTGATTATGAAAATGAAAGCAAGGTGGGATGTGGTCTTAATTAACTAGAGGAGGTGTTTAAGGTGTGTCATATGAGTGGATAATTGGTGAGGAGTGCTGAGGAATTCTAACTGGGTGAGAGAAGCAGTGGGTGTGGTTAGCTATAAATAAATGTAATTGAATAGGGGGTGGGTGGGAATGGAGGTAGGGTAGGGGTGTAGAGCAAGCCCAAGTGAAGCGAGGGGAGCAGAGCAGGTTGCACTCAGGAGAATTGCGCAGCAAATGCTGAAAAAAAAAACAATCTATAGACATGATTTCAGTTATGCCTTTTCTAGGTAGATACCTAGTTTGAAGCTGACAAAAAATGGCAGTTTAAGTTACCTTTTTGCCTCTATTTTACAAGTGGCCAATTACAGTGTATCTACTGGATTACATTTTTTCACCTAGAGCTTTATCTTGGTTTACTGATAACTAAAAAGAAAAAAAATTTAACTGGGGGAATGTATTTGCAGCTGAAGAGGGTGGGGGAGCAGCTGCCGTCCCTAGTCATGGGTAGAGCCAGTTATTTATGCTTTAAACCAGGTACTTTCTGCAGTAGCAGGCTATGAGGGAAACGTAGCTAGACACCTACAGTAACTTGTTTTCTTTTTAAAGTCCTTGAGTCCTTGTGGTTGGTTTCTTCACTGCAGATGCGGTCAGTGGCCAAGGATTCAACAAGTGGGGGAGGGACTGAGAGAGAACCCATTTGCAGGGACAGTGGTCAAGTAACTTGTTTTCTTTTTAAAGTCCTTGAGTCCTTGTGGCTGGTTTCTTCACTGCAGATGCAGTCAATGGTCGAGATGCTATAGAGCTTTCTATAGAATGCCCGCAGGACATGGAAAAGAAGTGATGTGCCCTCAGTTTGGAAGAAATGAGATGAGAAGAGTTGCTGGATTTATACATAGATATATTAAAATCAATGAAAGAGACTGCAGAAGTTCAATAAAACCCAAAAAGTCAGAAGTTTGATAAAACAAATAAACACAGTAATTAGGACTGTCCATAGAGATCCATGCAGTATAACAAAAGTAAACAAGATGTATTACTGTGCAGCTAAATTAATAACTGATAAAATTCTACCACAAGAACACAGGGCAGTGAAAGAAAGGAAGAGGAGAAATTGAATACCATCACGGATGTATTGAAGAGAAATCTATAAAGCAATTAAGACAAGAAATGTCACTGTTAGAAGACTTGAAGATGGAATAGATCAACAAAAATACTAAGGAAGACAGATGTGATAAAAGCAATGTGCAGTATTAGAAGAGACCAGGATCTATCGTGCAGTATCACAAATAAACTAAAAATGTCAGCACAGGCAGAAAAACATAGAAAACGTGCAGATAAATATAAATGAAAAGTACAAAATAAGCAATTTATCGATGATGACCCGAAAAAGTTTTATAGAGAATTGGGAAACAAGGTAAAAGGAATTGAAACACCACCAAAAAAAGAAGAAATAGATACATTTTGGAGAAGTATCTATGAAGATCATGTGGAACATAACAAAGATGCTAAATGGATAGAAGAAGTAAAAGAAAGAATAAGAAGTTTAAAGGTACATGATATGAAATAGGATGAAGCAACAGCCAGAAAGATTGAAACAATGTTAAGAAAAGCTTCTATTTGGAAAACCCCAGGCCCAGATGCAGTACCTAACTTTTGGCTAAAGGTATTAACATTGTTGCATGAAGATTTAGTCATGAGTAAGAACTATTTGTATGCATACCCTGAACAGACACCAACTTGGCTAACAACAGGAAAAACAATGCTCCTACATAAGAGTGAACCTGCAAGCTACCCTAAAAATTATACCCCAATAACTTGTCTTCCGACGACGTATAAACTATACACAGGAATTGATGCTGACCAAGTTCATAGTCATTTAGAAGAAAACTTAATTATGGCAGTAGAACAAAAGGGCAATAAAAGAAAGTCATATGGAACAAAGGATCATTTGTTGTTAAATAAAGTCATAGTGGAGAACTGTAAAAAGGAGAAGAATCTAAGGATGGCAGGGACTGAGTACAAAAAAGCATTTGATAGTATGCCATATTCGTGGATAAAAGAGTACCTAAAAATGTATAAGATACACCCTACATACCTCTCAATGTACACATTTTCGCAGACTGCCCAGATTTTTGCCTCATATTTTTGGTCTGTTTTTCATAAAATTGTGCTTTTCTGGCAAATTAGTGGCAGACCGTTAAAGATTGAAGTTAGAAAATAATGACAGACATTTGAGCTTCAGGTGTCATAATTTTCAGAAAATTCATGTTAATGCAAATCCTATTATTCTTATCAACTTTCTAAGTTTGTAAGAGCAATATTTAAAAATTGCCCCTTTGTCCCACTTTTATTTATGGCTTTGTCCAGCTTTCTTAAACCATGAGGTTCAGAGGTATGACACCCTACACTGATCGACTACATTACAGCTACCATGAAACAGTGACAGACCACTTTGCAATTAAGCCATGATAAAGGACAAATTATTATCCCAGGGCTAAAAATTCAAAGGGGGATATTCCAGGATGACTCTCCGCCACCACTGCTATTCTGCCTTCCCCTTAACACATTAAGCTGTTTACTTAACAGCTTAGGCCATGGCTATAATTTGGCTCCTAGAAAACAACAGTGTAAAGACTTATCTTCTCTTTGTCGATGATTTAAAACTGTATAGCTCAGATGAGGAACTGAAAGCACAACCACAGGTTGTCAAAACTTTTTTCAGATGATATATGAATGTCATTTGGTCTTGAAAATTTGCAAAAGTAACCTTTAAAGCAGGAAAACTGGAGCACCAGGAAAACATAATTTGGGACAAGAATGTGATATAAAAGAACGTGAGCAAGAGGGAGTGCATAAATATCTGGGAACTGACAGAGGATCAACAATAAAACATGAACAAATGCGAATATAACTTAGTAAGGAATACTTTAGAAGACTTAAATTAATCCTGAAAACAGTGTTTGACATCTAGGAACAAAATACAAGGTATAAACCAATTTACTCTTCCTCTCCTAACTTACAGTTTTGGAGTGATTGACTGGCCCCAAAATGGGTTGGATAGTTTAGACAGGAAAACAAGAAGGATCTTCATGCTCAAATGATTTATAAAAATCAGTGTAAGACTATATATTCCCCATTCCAAGGGAGGAATGGGCCTCCTTGATATTGATTACATGTACAGATTTGCAATTGTGGGGCTCCACACATCTGCTGACCTCACAAGACCCAAACGTAGTGAAAGTTTTGAAACATGAGGAAAATAAATCTAAAATGACTTCTCTGCTTGATCTAGAAGAAGCATATCAGCGTCAAACAGAAATGGACATCACACCAGAAGTAGATAAATATCAGGCAGCAACTAAATGTGCCAAAAAACAAAATAAAAATATAAGGTGAAGGACCAGATGAGAAAGCAAGAAATGTGGAAATGCATAAATATAGTTGCAAGTATAGAAAACTTTTAGAAGAACCTCATGTTGATCAGGAACTAAATCAGGAATGTTTAAAGAGAGGCAAATTCAAACCAAGAGATGAAAGGTTAATATTGGTGGCTCAAGATGATGGGCTATGTACATGCTGGTTTACAAAGTTGATTGAACATGTGGGAGAAACAGACAAATGAAGGCTTTGTAAAACCAAATTTGAAACAGTTGCACACCTCGTTGCTGGTTGTGACATACTAATGAAAGAAGGACTGTATACTGAAAGGCATAATAATGTGGCAAGGCAGTTGCACTGGGAATTGTGCAAACATTATAAGCACAGTGAGAATCCCAGAGCCAAATTGTGTTATGGAAAAAAACCTCTGGAGCTCATAGCTCGATGCCATTTTGTTTACTGGGAATGTCTGACTGGTAATACCAATTTTCAGTGGAGGCCAGAGGAGAAAAGCTCCATTTATTTACATTGCATTATACTTAGTTCCAGTTAAACACAGAGTAGTTACATTTCTACTTACATTTATACACATGCAGTAGTTACATTTATACATTCTAAGATTCTACAGAGGTAGAAGTGACTAAAGAGAAAGCCCACGTTCACCTTAGTGGATTATACAGGAAACAGTTATATATAAAATTTATTTTGTCATTTCAGAGAGAGAGAGAGAGAGATTGGCAGTATTCTGGTTAAGAGGAGTATCAAATGGTGAGCACAGAGTCTTAACCTTATGATGAACATGTGCAGGACCAGGATTAGTTAAGATGTTGTTTAAGCAGTGGTTTAAAATCATTATATTTGTCAGACAGTTTTTTTGGTGTGGGGATACTATTCCATAGTTTAGCAATGAACTGGGAGCACAGCAAGTCTCCTGCAAACTTTATTTGACTTATTTGTGAGTAGTAAGAATTTGTTACTAGAATGGAGGTCCCTTGCTGGACAATAGGGCAGTAATATGTACATTTTAAATGATATTCAATCGATTGACAGTAAGATGCATGTTTGACAGTACCTCTAAGTGTGTTGAGCAAGGTGTATTGAGAGATGGATTGCAAAGTTATGGCAATTGCTGGTCTACAGGACTGACTGTTAAACTGGAAAAGAGAAACATATATGAACCCACAATCAGAGCATAGTTCAATACATTTTACTGTTGTATACATTGTACATATCTTAGTAGCAAAAATGTTTGTAACAGTTATACGAAAAGTCATATCTCCTTGGTCTTTTGCAGTTTTTTGTTTTGTGGGGGGCATGTGCTCAGTAAACCCTGGTACCTGACATTACTTAAAGAGTGTTGAAATAGATATACAACTGTCAAGCACACAAACAGCATGTTGTATAGACAAAGATGATGTTGTTGCTGCTAAGATTTGTAAGGATCATGCAGGAACAAGGCTGTTAGTTTTACTGTTTTCTATTCTGACAGAGCAATGCCTATAAAAACAGACCAAGCAAAAACAGAATAATGTGTCTGCTGGGATATCAAGCACATGTAAGGCCAAGATCTCAAATGCAGAAAATGAGGTTCTAATCCAGGCCCTATGCCTCCATGGCTGATGGCTGTTTGGCCTGCATACAGCTGACCAGCCCTACCATGACCATGCCTGAAAAGACACTGCAATCTATGTTAATGTGGTTGGTGGGCAGCACCACAGCTATGAAATGGTATTACAGGGCCACTGATATGATACAGGAAGCCCAACAAAGAACAAAGAACAGAACTCCTGGGATGGGAATGTATGGCAACAGGTTGGTGGCCATTAAGTATACCACCTCTCATGAGCAAAAAGTAGTTCCTGGCACCTCTCAAAGACAGTGGTATCTATGTAGAGTCCTATAGTGCAGTGATGGATGCTGGAGCAGAGCTATACAGACCTAAGAGACAATACACTGCAGATGCCCCAGATACATAGGCTTATTTCTATGTATCGATATCTGTAAATGCTCTTTACCCTTAGTCACTGTAAAACTTATTAAAGTTATCTGACTTACAGTATAAAAATAAATCAGAGGTTCAAAATCCACAACCATCTGTACAAGGTATGCACATAAAATATTACTTTTTATTATGTTTATATCAGTAAACCTCTTGGCTGCATGTATACTTTTGCACTGAGACATACTTACCCAGGATATTTTATGCTTTGGTGTATTCAAAGGTAATTCTTTATGTGACACAAGCACTGTGGAACTGTGCTCACCTGATTTTTGGAGGATATGTAGCCACTGATAACGAGGGCAGGAATAAGCTTGCACAGTTAGGAAGGTCTGAGTGTGGGCTGGACACAGGAAATGTGACCACTGCATCCCCAGACCACAGACACAGCATTTATGCCTGTGGATACCCAGGCTACCCACACAGAGATTGGACACTGAATGGGGATACTGTTGATCATAGAAGTGTGCTGGCCCCCAGTAGGCAGATGACAGAATTTACCCCTAACATTCATGGGCAGAGAGGTCTACACAACAGGGTGGGAAATGGTGCTCACTAGAGACATGATTACTGTCCTTCCTCTGAGGCTAGAGTGTCAATTACCATAACCCACCATATCTGCAGAGCCACTGTGGAGGCACAGGGTAGCACCACCACAGCCATGGATGAGATAGTGAGGGTGATGAAGGGTGTACATGCATAAAAGAAAAGGGACAATTTATGTCTTGTATGTTTCTTTCCTTGGACATACTCAGTCACACAATGGAAATTGCACTTTCTTCTCTGGCTCACTTGCCAAGGGAGAGAGGCCACCACCAGAGCTGGTCATCTGCTATAGCCACAGATGTTAGACAATGTGGCCATGGACAACTGAGATCCCACTCCCACAGTGATAACACTTCCCCAACAACATCTGCATTGAAGGTGTCTACTCCCAAGAGAGGTGGTCATAGTGGGATGTCTTATAGCAAATGTCGTTCAAGGTCACACAGCAGAAACAACATCAAGCTAGAGCCTTGACGCATCCAGTGCAACTCATGGTAGAGACAGCTCAAGTGAGTAAGGGCACGCATGTGATGCTGAACCCTCTGCCATGCATGATCTGGACATGTAATGTAGACCAAGTTACAGTGTGAAAACTACTGCTAAGGCTATGTCCCTGCAGACCTGGAATCACATCACCACAGCTCCCAGTACATCACACACCTCCACTGACACTGGCCCTTGTCACTATTAAAGGCCCCCATCCCAGGACTGGCATTTCATTGAGCAACCAATTTTACTTTCATATTCCTCAGCAATTACACACATAACTTACCTATGAAAGACATGCACTCCTATATTCCCTTTTCCACCTGTGTAAATGAAGACAGTTGTGCCCTGCCTCTATACATTATTTGGGTTGCCTATGCCTGATGCACTGTGTGGCCAGCCTATGCATGGGTAAGTACAGCCTGGTGCTGGCTTTACAGGCATAATTTTTACTGTACTGTAATTTGCTGTACTCTTGTATACCATGTTCTGAAGTTAAGTGCAAGTCATTGTCTGTTTGCTAGTGCCATCTTATACTATGCTTGCCTGCCTATTTCCATCTGGCATATTTATCCTCTGCTGTTGGTTCCATCTCCTCTGACTCCACATTTGCCCATTTGCCATAAGCCTACACTGCCTGTTGTGCTGATAATTGCCCACCCTGCTGTAACCTAAGTTTAATATTGTGCAACACTGTACACATGGACACTATTATTACATGTTTTACATTTTCACATGTGTGCCAGGGTCATAATGCAGGTCACCACTGGATGAATCCAGACAGCAAAAGCATGCCTTCAGTAGCAGTAATATTTCCCGTTTGTGACTGAGCATGGTTGCGCCCATAGTCTGTTTGAATCTGTGGATTTCTTATGGGCATCTTTTTCCTTTGAAATGCTCTGCAATTGGAGTTACATTGGCTTCTGCTCTGATGTCATCATTTCTTCATCTGTGCCAGAGTGCATTTTACCACCTGTCTCAGGCACTTCATGTCTATTACCTCTAGCTTCTTCAACTGCTCTGCCTTCATTGCCCAGTTTTCTGTGCCACACAGTAGTATTAGTCGTAACATTGTTTTATACACCATACTTTTCAACTTCGTTGGAATTTTTCTACCATATTAGGAACCAACACAAATCTGGCATACAAAACAAAAAGTCCACAATCAAGTGAGCTTGGAGACTTTTGGCAGCTCTGGTTTTGATTCTAACATATACTACCCCTGACACACTGTGCCAGTTGGCTGCAGGCCCTCTGATTCTAGCTTTGATCTCCTCATTCCAACTTCAAGTATCTTGCAGGCATGGTTGGGCAGAAGTGAAGCTGTTAGTTTGTTCCACTGTTTTCCCTTGCACCTCAGTTCTCATCTTCGTCTAATTCCCCCCATTTATTGCCATGCAACTGTCTTATCTGTACTCAGTTTCATTCCATGTGCCTCCAGTTTTGCATTCCTTCCTCTATACTTTGCTGAAGTTCTTTCTCGGAGTCTGCTTGTAATGCCAGATCGCCTGCATATGGTTTACTATCAAAAGCACAAAAATCACTTACGTGAACGGTGATTTCCTCAACAAATAACATCGACGCATACATATTAAGTAGGTTGTATGGTCGACACAACAAAGTCAACAAATTCTGTCGACCATAGTTTGTAAATCCATTCACATCGATGATGTGAATCCCTGCCCTGTGTACATCCTTCTAAACAGATGTACACATGAACATCGACATTCTGACTGTCGCTCCTACCATGGTTGAGGAGGTGGCTGTCATACATGTCAACATCGACCTTTTGACTGTAAACCGTCTGCATACATCAATTTTGTTGATCTGTTTCCTAATGTAGTCCATCACCAGAATGAGTAGCAGTGGGCTCAGAGCTGAACCCTGATGTACACTAACTCTCACGGGGAATCCCTCTCTGAGACTGAAAGCTGTTTGTACTCGAGTCATTGTACATAGCCTGCAATAATTTTACCAATACTTCTGGGACTTTGACACAGTGCAAGACTGCCTAAATCAGCTTTCTTGGGACCTTATCATATGTTTTCTCCAAATCTAGGAATGCCCAGCTCGACTCTTTCCTCATCTCTAACTTCTCAGTTGTCTATCTCACTGCAAACATCAGGTCAGTTATACTGCATCCTGATCTGAATCTAAACTGCTCATCTCCCATTTTACTTTCTATTGCTCTGCATATTAATTTATCAATTACCCTCTCCAGAACTTTCATGCAGTGTGACAGGAGTTTGACACTTCCGCATGGCCCACAGTTGTGAAATGTCCCCTTAGTTCTTGAACACTGACACTAGTATGCTGATTCTTTAGTCATCCGGGATGCACCTTTTTCTCCCACTGCCATGAGTACCCTTAGAAGCCATTTCATCCTTATCTCAGTCAACATCTTGATAATATCTGCTGTGATGTCGTCTGTACCTGATGCTTTCTCTTTACTTCATTTTCCTTAGTGCTGTTTTTACTTCTAGGGTGGGCTCCTCCTCTTCTTTCCTTGTAGACTGTGCCTAAGAGTACAGCTTGTGAGGTTTTCTTCATTCAGAAGCTGCTGGAAATACTCCTTCCATCTACCTTTGACGTAATGCAGAATGGTGTGCAGGTTGTTGTTGGCATGCCTACAAAGGGTATTGGACTATCTTCTTTATCTTTTGGTCTTTGCCTTGCAACCTGAGAGAGGAGTCATTTTCCAGAAGCTGGTGCCTTGTTCTTTCTGATTTCAACTACTCTTTTAGCCTCTTTGTTAGCAAACCAAACCAGTATTCCTTCTTAGGTTAGTCTGTCTCTTCTGTTTTCTACTTTTTCCTGCATTCCTTCTTTCTTTTGATGACTTCCTGGACTTCTGAATTCCACCACCAGTTTTAATTATGTACCTTATTTCCATACCTAGCTCAGCCACATTTCTGTTCTATTCTGTAGACCTTACACATGCTGTTTTGAGGCACTGCCATTTTTCTTCAACTCTGCCTATTTCCTCTCCTTCCTGAGGTGCTACAGCCATGAGTAATTCCTTGAATACTTGTACCTTCTATCCAGTCAACTTCCAGGTCTTCAGCTTTGTCTCTGTTGACCTTAGAGCCTTCTCTGACCACTGCTTGCAGGCGGTTGTGGAAACTAGTGGTTTATGCTGTGGGCCAACTGTTTCACTGGAAAAGATACTGCAATCACTGATTCTACCCTGTACCATTTCCATGGTAGGAGGAAGCCTACCCGAGTTGTATGTTGGCCACTCTTGTAGGTGATCTTGTGGCTCTCTCTTGCTGAACCATGTATTGGCCACCATCAAGTCATTTGCTAGAGAGAAGTCTAAAATGGCCTCTCCTTATTTATTCCTGTTGCCCCACCAGTGTAGGCAGTCCTCATATTCTGTTCTGTTTGTCCCAATATGTGCATTCAGGTCACCTATTATCAACACCAATTTGTGTTGCCCTGCATTATCTAGTAGATACTGTAACTGCTGTCTGAATGCACTCTTTTCTTCACTATCACAACCCTGCTGTGGGGCATAGGCCGAGGCTATGAATACTGCCCTATCCATATACTGGAGTTTCATTGCCATGAGTCTGTCATAAATTCTGGTGACAAAATTCATTGATTTCTAAAGCCTCTCCCTCACCACAATTTCCACACCATTTCTAGTCTGTCCTCCTGAGTAAAAGACTCTGGATCTCAAGCCAAATGGCTTTGCTGCACTGTCCTTCCATCTTGTCTCTAGATACATAGGATGTCCAGCCTCCTCCTTACCATCATGTTATCCACTTCCAAGCTATGTGCTGTCAGTGAACCTACACTGAGTGTAACAAATCTCAGTTCATGTATGGCAGGTTGATGGGTTTTATGTCCAGCTTTAGCTCAACACAAATACGCCAGGTAACCCAAGTTGGTAAATGGACACCAGCTGGCTAGTAGCTTACTGACCCAGGACTGCTGGGCTTTATGGTAGGCACACATTGGTAGGGGCACAAACTACACTCACTGTTAACATGGGTCTCTGGCAAAGCCTAAGTACTCAACCCATTTATCACTGCCAAATACCCATGCCCATTTGGCAACATTAGTCAACAAAATCGAATCACCTAAAGCCATTTTTTACACCCTCAAATGACTAGTCACCCTGACACTGTGTGAAATCTATGATCCATGTTCTCCTAAGTTGAGGATAGCCAGCTGGCTGCAAGCCAGTAACAAGCGGTTGGCCTACACAACTTTTTACCCTATAGGGTACAATCTAGAGCCTGTCCTGCTGTCCATAATGCCATTTTTGAGGGAGTTTGAGGTGGAAATACTCAGCATGTTTTTGAGAGGAACCTCGTAGAGACACAAATAGAACATGCAACCCCCATATAGTAATTCGCCAGAGGTAAGGCTCAGGACCTTGTGCATGGGAGAATAATACCATAACGTTAACCATTAAATCATCTAATTTGAAAGATGTCTGCATGTATGTGTGTGATTTTTCTTGATATCAGTTCATCCTTTGTGGTGTCACCTCATCCTTTGCACTGAGTGGTAGTCGTAACACAGTGTGCATCACATCAGGAAACAAAGAGCAATAGTAGTATGATTCCTTCTGCATGTACATTGTGCATTAGTCATCTTTTTAAAACTGACTGACCACCAGTGAAAGAGATATTATTTGGCATTAAAATAGCAGACAAGTAACTGGAAGGGAACTTTCAGGCTTTTTCCAGAATGGTGGCAAAACTACCAGAGAAGCAGGAAAGCTGGGGAGAATTGGAGAGTTCAGGCAGCCTTCTCTGAAATATGTGTGCATGTCTGTGTCTGTGTGTGCGTGTATATGTATATATATATATATATATATGTGTGTGTGTGTGTGTGTGTGTGTGTGTGTGTGTGTATATGAGTGTGAGTGTATATGTGTGTGTGTGTGTGTGTGTGTGTGTGTGTGTGTGTGTGTGTGTGTGTGTGTGTGTATGTGTGAGTATGTGTGTGTGTGTGTGTGTGTGTGTGTGTGTGTGTGTGTGTGTGTGTGTGTGTGTGTGTGTGTGTGTGTGTGTGTATGTGTGAGTATGAGTATGAGTGTGAGTGTATGTGTCTATGTGTGTGTGAGTATGACTGTGAGTGTGTGTGTGTGTGTGTGTGTATGTGTGAGTATGAGTGTGTGTGTGTGTGTGTGTGTGTGTGTGTGTGTATGTGTGAGTATGAGTGTGAGTGTATGTGTCTATGTGTGTGTGTGTGTGTGTGTGTGTGTGTGTGTGTGTGTGTGTGTATGTGTGAGTATGAGTGTGAGTGTATGTGTCTATGTGTGTGCGTGTGTGTGTGTGTGTGTGTGTGTGTGTGTATGTATTTACGAGTGTTGAGTGTATTTGCAAGAATATAATACTTCTGTGTACAAGGCAGTTACCACGGATAAAGGGTTTGCTGGAAGACATTGGTTCACAGAGACAGTAGAGAAGATCTGTAAGTGAACAGTGTATGGTTCCAATTTGGATGTGGAGGCTGGAAGCTCATAACTAGGACAGCAGTACATATTCCCTCTATGCTCATGTAACTAGTTTATACTTTGGAAACTTTTTATTGAAATGTATGTGTGCACTGCCACCTCATCCTTTGCATTTGGTGCCAGTGGTGCCACCTATCCTCTACATCTGGTGTCAGTGATTACACAGTCTACATCACACCAGACAAAAAGAGAGTAATAGCAGTGATTCCTCCTGCATTTACAATGTGCATCATTATACAACTGGTAACCATCTGAATCATCAGGACCCACTAGAATCTGTCCCAAAACATGAGGAGTTAAAGGCCGAAATAAGGACTTACATGTACTAGGCCTGAGATGGCCATTTCCCAGAATATTCCTTTTTCTCAGAGTTATGGCAAATTGCAATCATAGAGTTAGTACATGTATGTTTGGAGGTTGTTTGAGGCTTGTCACCACATCGGGGGGGGGCTGGGAGGGCTCGCCCCTACAAAAAAGATTAAAGGAAAAGAGCAATGTTCAAGATTCACTCTTCTGGAGTTTGGATAATTTTTTTAAAGATCTTAGCACTTCTCATTTCCAGTGCCGACATTTCAAAAGGGAGCCTACAAAAGTAGCCATTTATAAATCAGCTACAGACTGCATACAAATCCATTTTACTACCAACACATTTTCTAGAAAACACCACTAAGCTACCTGGAATTTGAATCAGAATAAATTAAACAATGAATGACACAAGCCCAGTGTCTCAAAGTATGCGCTTGGTAAGTCTTGCTTAGTTCTTGCACCAATAAACAAAAAACATATGGCAAATATGCAGGTACTTAACAAGTACCCCCCCCCCCCAAAAAAAAAAAAACTGCCCAAAAGGAGAAAGCACAGAATACACAAAACACCAGGAAGTGAGCTATGATCTAAAAATGTGGTATTTATAAAATCACAACAGGAAAACAACCAAAATAGTTCAGCACTTTTGTCCTGTGTTCATTCAAAGGAGTTCATCAGAACTTAGTACATAAACAGCTATCTTTTAAAGCTTGTCAACTCATGCTGATATGATGACCTCAAAGAATCAGACCTCACAAATAATCAAAAATAAAGACTGTTATTATCTTAGCTAAATAAAATGATAAAAAGTATAAAACAAGAATAATAAATATTTACAATAAGTAGGTTTGAAAACCCAAATTCATACATAAAATTCTGTTAAATCAGGCGTATTAAGCATCCTAATTTGATTTGTATGTCCAATAGCTACATTTGAAGAAATTTATTTATTTTACATTTGTTTACCGGGAAAGTCTGATTGGGATAAAACCTATTTTCAACTTATATAAGAAACTATACAAGAAATTATACAATAAATATACAAGACTTACAATACACCAGAAATTACATTCTGTGCTATTACAGCTGACATTTGTATTATACAATCATCTGATATAATTGCTTATTGTAGTGCAGACATTGGAGTTTCTTAAAGTAAACTGAAGAAGGGTTTGTAAGGGGGAAATTGGATAGAAAAACATGAGGTTAGAGATTGCCTAGACATGAGAGAGAGCATAGATTATGAGGTGGTCAGGGAAGAAAAAAATATGACCAGAAACTATTAAAACTAGTTAGCCTGGAGTAGTAAAGGAGCAAAGCCAGGTGTCATTAAGATCATTCTTTAGAATCTTTTTGACTTGGCTGTTATTTGTGTTGGCTCTGATTCTGTGAGGTAGTGAATTCCGCGATGAGAATATAGGGAGAATAAATAATTTGTGAATGCTAAAATATTCAAATTTCTAAATAATCTAGTGCTCTGCAAGTTTTGTGAAATAATTAAATAAATAATTATACTCAACCCTTATGTATATTCCTGATGTACAATGCAAATAAAAACACTCTCCGTTATACTTTTGCCACCCACATTTTTAACACTGGTGTTATTTAAGTATATTCATTTAATCTCACAGGCCTGAAGGCATCAAATCTAAACTGTCACAACTTAACAAGTTAATGATATGGTCTCTGAACTGGTGGATGTGAGTCCCTGTTTTGTATTTAAGACTGCATACAATGTTAAAAATATGCTGGAAGTGAAAGGAGTGTGCAAAGAACATATAGCAGAAATGGATAAGAGGACACAAAAGTCTGGACATTGTATATAATGCTCCTCTGTTTTCACTGGTGGTAAATGTAGTTTAGGTCATGGAGTGGGAAAAAGTATTAAACCTTGGCGAGGTAACTGTCTCAGCAAGAGGGTTGTCTGTTTAGCAACATTTTCCACCTGCTCAACTTTTTATTTTGGAAAGACAGAAAGACTTGTACAAAAGAGGATTTATGATCATAACCATGGCATTTAAAAAAAAAAAAAAATTAAAATAACACCTTATACAAACATTCTGTGATTTGTCATGGGTTTAAGAAGTTCTTGTTTTGTATTTTGGAAATGGTCACAGTGATTGCTAGGGTTGGAGCACGGGAATATAAAGTAGACTATATGGAACTGCTGGAGCAGTTTTGACTTAATGCCTTCAATCCCCCCAGGATTACATTAATATACCTCAATGGCACCAGGGTTAAAGATACGGGCAACTATAAATGAGAGTTTTTTTATATTTTTATTATTTATATTGCACATCAGGAATATGCATGAGGGTGAAGCATAATTATTTATTTAATTGTTTCATAAAACTTATATATGCATTGGATTATTCAAAATTCTGCACATTTTAACATTCCAATTTATTTATTCAATTTTTGTTATTGGACACAATCAAATTAGGATGTCTGTTAATATACTTGACTTAACAGGAATTATGTGTATGAAGTTGGGTTTTCAAACCTACTTATTGTAAATATTTATTCTTCACTTTTTGGATGTTTCATTATTTTTTATTTTAACTTAAGATAATAGTCTAACTTTGACTGTTATTTGCAAGGTCTTGCTTCTTTGAGGTCAAGACATTTTTTAGAAAAGTTGTTTATGTATAAAGTTAGTTCTGATGAAGTTCTTTGAATGAGACAGGATTAAAGCACTTAACTATTTTGGTTTGAGTTCTTGTTGTGATTTAATAAATCTCATGGTTTTAGTTCATGGGTTGCTTCCTGGTGTTTTGTAGATTCTGCAGTTTCTCCTTGTGTGCAGTTTTGTTGGAATGGCATGAACAGGTAGCTTTAATAGCCAGAAACATGCAATGCATGCTAGAATGTATAATCCCTCTGCTACCTCTTGCAATTAAAGCTCAAGTGCATAGACACCAGGTTCTAATGTGCACTGCATTCAGCAATGCAGCATGGCACACGTTTGAATGTATTTTGGTTGAGTTCTTGTTGTGATTTAATAAATCTCATGGTTTTAGTCCATGGGTTGCTGCCTGGTGTTTTGTAGATTCTGCAGTTTCTCCTTGTGTGCAATTATGCTGGGTTATTTGTTTAGCTCTTGCCAGTTAGCTCAGTGTCTAAGGCCTGCTCTCAAAGATATGCAAAAATAATTGCCTTACAGATAAAGCTATAGAAATCTGAAAAATCTTAATTTAATTGTGCTACTCAGTATTTCTTGGCACCCTGTTATTTAGGTTGCAAATTCAATATTTTCTACAAAATTCCAGTGAGCTGAGAGCTATGCCACTGATCTCTCTCTCTCTCTCTCGCATGCCCACACACACAAAAACACACACACACCCACACACACACACACACACACACACACACACACACACACACACACACACACACACACATACACATACACACACACACACACACACACACACACACACACACACACACACACACACACACACACACACACACACACACACACACACACACACACACACACACACACACACACACACACACACACACACACACACACACACACACACACACACACACACACACACACTGTGGCTTTGTCCTTGACTCTTGAACAATGAAGTTGACAGCTGTGCTCCTAATGCTCATGCACCATATGATGCAGCCATCTTTTGTGCTGCTTTTTGAGGAGTGGAAACAACTGCCCTTTACTTCACTTATTTTACCACTACATAATGATTTTCTGCCTTGCTAGAAAGGCTGTCAATAGGCAAAAAGACTGTCAGAGAAGCCTTAGAATAGCACTACACTCCCCTAAGGCTTTTCTGATGATGTCTATCAAGGCTGAAAATCAGCATGTACTGCTAAAAGTAGTAAAGTTGACAGCTATGCTGTATTTATTTCCAGATACTTCTGACCACACCCACTCTCACTAATACACGCACTCTCTCTCTCTCTAGCGCACACACACACACACACACACACACACACACACTTACTCTCTAGCCAGCCAGGTTATATGTCTAATTCATTCTAATAAATACACTAAATATACTGTGATCTTCCTGTTGGTAATGACATATTCAGCGCATGTATCTGATTGATAAAATCTAAAAATAAATGAAAGAAAGTTAAGGGGAAAAAAGCAGGTGAGTGAAAATGAGAGGTAGAGTTGAATGATTCCTACCTATAGAGATCTGCCTCACTTTGCTTGAGGCAAAGGCAAGCCAAACTTCTCCACACCACACAACATTGGACTTCTCATTTAGACCAGGCCATGCAGCCAGAGTGAGTGAATGAATTAATGAATGAATGAATAAATAAATAAATAAACACAGACAGAGACCTTTCTATCCTTACTAAAACAAAAGGAATTGCTTATTTTATTTCTCTATAGAGTTTAAAACATTGCTTCTCATCTGCTGCCTGTTACTTCACCTGCTCAGACTAATCAATTCCTCATGCTAATCTATCCTGCAAAGGAAATGGCATGAACAGGTAGCTTTAATAGCCAGATGCATGCAATGCATGCTAGAATGTATAGTCCCTCTACTACCTCTTGCAATTAAAGCTCAAGTGCATAGACACCAGTTTATAATGTGCACTGCAGTCAGCAATGCAGCATGGCACACGTTTGAATGTATTTTGGTTGAGTTCTTATTGTGATTTAATAAATCTCACGGTTCTAGTTCATGGGTTGCTTCCTGGTGTTTTGTAGATTCTGCAGTTTCTCCTTGTGTGCAGTTTTGTTGGGTTATTTGTTTAGCTCTTGCCAGTTCGCTCAGTGTCTAAGACCTGCTCTCGAGTATATGGAAAATAATTGCCTTACAGATAAAGCTACAGAAATCTGAAAAATCTTAATTTAATTGTGCTACTCAGTATTTCTTGGCACCCTGTTATTTAGGTTGCAAATTCAATATTTTCTACAAAATTCCAGTCAGCTGAGAGCTATGTCACTGATCTCTCTCTCTCTTGCATGCCCACACACAAGCATACACACAAACACACACACACATACACACACACAAACACAGACACACACACACACACACACACACACACACACACACACACACACACACACACACACACACACTGTGGCTTTGTCCTTGACTCTTGAACAATGAAGTTGAGAGCTGTGCTCCTAATTCTCATGCACCATATGATGCGGCCATCTTTTGTGCTACTTTTTGAGGAGTGGAAACAACTGCTCTTTACTTCATTTATTTTACCACTACATAATGATTTTCTGCCTTGCTAGAAAGGCTGTCAATAGGAAAAAAGACTGTCAGAGAAGCCTTAGAATAGCACTACACTCCCTAAGGCTTTTCTGATGATGTCTATCAAGGCTGAAAATCAGCATGTACTGCTAAAAGTAATAAAGTTAAAGCTATGCTGTATTTGCTTCCAGATACTTCTGACCACATCCACTCTCACTAATACACGCACTCTCTCTCACACACACACACACACACACACACACACACACACACACACACACACACACACACACACAACATATGACTTCTCATTTAGACCAGGCCATGCAGCCAGAGTGAATGAATGAATGAATGAATAAGCAGCCACCTTTCTATCCTTACTAAAACAAAAATAATTGCTTACTTTATTCCTCTGTAGAGTTTAAAACATTGCTTCTCATCTGCTGTCTGTTACTTCACCAGCTCAGACTAATCAATTCCTCATGCTAATCTAGCCTGCAAATGAAATGGCATGAACAGGTAGTTTTAATAGCCAGAAGCATGCAATGCATGCTAGAATGTATAGTCCCTCTGCTACCTCTTGCAATTAAAGCTCAAGTGCATAGACACCAGGTTCTAATGTGCACTGCATTCAGCAATGCAGCATGGCACATATGTTTGAATGTCATAAACAAAAAAAAAAGAAAGAAATCTTGTGGGCTGAAGAAATTAGAAAAAAAAGCTTAAAAAAAAAAGCAGCAACAATGGGCCTACTTTAGGTGGTGGGCCTGGAGTTGCTGCTCTCACAGTACCCCAACGTAATCTGGCCCTGGTATGGACTACTGCCACATGCTCACTAAAGATTCTGAAATGGATATAGTACCATAGCTGCAACTTAATACAGACTCCTCCTTCAACCTTGGAAAAAGACCATGAATTTTCAGCTGTATTTGTTGACCTACAAATGACCTTTGAGCTAGGTAACTATGTTTTGCTTTTAGCAAAGCTCAAGAGGTATGAATCTGGAGTAGGCCCCTGCAACTGATTTAAGAGCTATCCAGAGGAACAGGTATTTGAGGTTATAATGAGTGGAGTATACTTTGAGGAAGGCAATCTACAGAATGAAATCCCTGAAATCCCACAGTCTGTGCTAGAATGTATGTTTCCTCGTTATTCATAAAGGAAAGTCTAAATGACATTTCTGACTTCCAAATATCACCCTCTACAAAGACAAGTTTATCCTTTTGAAAAGTTCTAAATCTGCTAAAGAAGGAAATATAGTCTGAAATTGACTGATTTTGTGCTTGGGACAGAAAGAAAAAAAAACAGCTCAATTCCCATTCCCAACCCTAGCAGGTCTGCTCCCATGTGGTTTGGCAGCAGCCATAAGCTAATGCAGGAAAACTTCCTTGGATATGAGACCCATCTGACATACCAGTCAAACCAGTATCTACTTATAAGTATGTGGGTATTTGAATAAACTCTAATCTTTCCTTTATATAATCATGCATAGTGGCAGATTAAAGATTTAAGTCTCATACAAAGTGGCAGAATACATTTCTGAATCAGCTAAAAGTGTGCTACAAAATTACGAATTTTCTGTTACCAGAAGCTAGAGCAGCTCTCAGGGCAAGTGTCCTCTTCTCCACACTGAAATACACATTACCTTTACTTGCTTTAAATTCCTGTCCTAGCACCAGATATGCCACAGATAGCTATAAACAAAAGTTGCTTTTTCACTTCCCTTTCTAACATGAAAGATCACAGTTGCCTCTCTATGGAAAGGGACAAGTGGCTACCTATCACAGTAAGAAACAACTTTTATTAACTATGCTAACTTTTAGCTTGTTACATGTAAAGCTTTGCTGCCCACTGGCTCTTAAATAAATTATAACATCACTATTCTTTAAGATAAGCAAACCACAGTGATCTTAGTTTGAGATGGCTATCATTTAACCTGTCAGAAGGGGACACCTGCTTACTTGAAATAAACTTCAAGCTCATGCCAGGAAGTAAACAAATCTGTTATAGTTAAAGTCAAAAGATGAGTGATTACCTTCTTGATTATTAGAAATGTCAATGTTTTAGAGGTATTGACTGGTTTTAATAAGCTCTGAGTCCAGCTTCCACAACTTTATAATAGCATAATTAATTAAATGATTTGTCAAATTGCTTTGCAGTTTTCTCTTGTATAATGTATCATCATCATCAACCTCCTTTACCCAATTTCTACATGGAGTCAGGGTGTCTTCACCATAATTGTCACAGGTTCTCTCTCTCTCACAATCCATCCACCTCTTTGCTGGATGCCCTTGTTTTCTCTAGCCTTTTTCTTGCCTGTCCTAAGTCTTCTTCACTACAATGTCTTCTGGTTTTTGCACATGTGCCCAAACCACCATAATCTGTTCTCTTTGACATTTTCTGCAAATGGAGCTACTTCAGCTTCTGCTCTTATGTCCTCAATTCTTTATCTATCCCACAGTGTGCATTGTCACACCACCAGCCCAGCTATCTGGAATATTGTAAATAATTATATGCCATTTGTGAATATTGATATGCTTTATACAGAACTGCATGTTACGTACTGAGCTAAAATGTAACCATAGCATGCCCTGCTGGCTTAGAATAGAAATGTATATAAACTATTGTTAATTGTGTAACTGTATATGTTTTAACATTAGAAACTGGGACATAAAAGGTTAACTTGCAATACTTCAAGAAAATAAGTTGAAATTAAATTGTTTTATGATTGTGTTATAATAATTCTCTCTCAGTTTCAATGTAGCAGACACAATGTCTACAGCTAGGCTCTTTTTGTATTGTCTTGGAGGAGAAGTAATTACTAGGTTTGAAAGAGTTTTATTGTTTAATTACTTTCAGGATCTGCAAACATCTGAGAGAGATGCAGTTTTTACAGAGATGCTAAAAATGCTTGTACTTTCTGACAATGGGGTAGCTTGGGAATTAAAGTCAGGTGACAAAAAAAGTGTTGTCGTCCAAGCTAGCCCAGCAGTAATTTTTTGTGTCTTTCGGCTTTTCCCAGTTAGGGCTCACCACAGTGGAACTCCGGTCCGCTAATGATTGGCAGTAGATTTTTACGTGCAGAGCTGCCAGCTCTGATGCACAACCTTCAATGAAGGTACGCCCATTCATGCATTTCTCCACACAGAAGATGCTCTAGCTGAGAATCGAATAGGACAACGTCATACTGTGAGGTGACAACGCTACTGCAGCACCACCACCGCAGTCTAACCCAGCAGTAATATTTCATATTAATTCAATAACTCCCTCATTGAGACACTGGGCGTTTTGTATTTTGTCTTGGACCTAGCAAGAACATCTACTCATCACCACCTTCTGCATTTGTTTTGCTATAAGTAAGTTTCTAGGGCATAGTAACTCTTTTCAGATTCAGACAGGAATATAGTAAAGATTAGTTTAGCTGTTTTCTGTATTTATTTGAGACTGTCCTGCAATGTTGTTTTAAATATTTCCTGTGATTTTGAACTCTGAAGTTGCTGTGTTGATTTACTGAGTAGTGTCTTGTTCTTTCATTATTTATTATTAAATATATTTAAACCTATCTTTGTGGCTGTTATTTGTGAGACACATTTAAGCTCTTGGAGTACTTGCATATCTGTTTGGAGACACTATACAGGCCACTCCTAAACAGCCTTGCTCTTGGTCAGACTACCATTTGGATTTATAGTAACACTGGATACCCTTTGTTAAGGGCCTTAAGAGTAGCTGATAAGAGTGGTTGGTGTCAGTGGAAACTACCTTATAGTCTGGGCGGAAGGGGGCATAGCTAGTAAACCTGTGCCAGCCTTTCCCAGGAGTGTGTGTGTGTGTGTGTGTGTGTGTGTGTGTGTGTGTGTGTGTGTGTGTGTGTGTGTGTGTGTGTGTGTGTGTGTGTGTTTGTATCTAAATCAAACCTCAAAGTGTGTGTGTGTGTGTGTGTGTATCTAAATCAAACCTCAAAGTGTGTGTGTGTGTGTGTGTGTGTGTGTGTGTGTGTGTGTGTGTGTGTGTGTGTGTGTGTGTGTCAGCTACTTGGACAGGGACATGAAGCAATGGTTGGACAGAGAGGGGTGCCGGAGGTGTTGGCTTGGCCATTCAGCTGAGATCTCAACCCTATAGCTGTGCCAGTAAGGAGTCTTATTGGGGATCTGGAAAAAGGGAGAAAGCAGCCCCAGAATGACTGTGGTTTCTGTGTGCTCTTCAGGAAATTCCACGTGTGTGTGTGTGTGTGTGTACTTATCCTCCCAAGTGTATGGCCACCACTGGTGCTATTTGTGAGGATTGAGGCTCCTTGATTACTGAGCCAGTGCAGGGCTGTCACATGTATCATACCACCTGTCACAGGCACTTCATCTCCATCACCTCTAGCTTCTTCATCTGCTCTATCTTTACAGCCCAGGTTTCCATGCAATACAGTAATACTGGTCACACCACTGTTTTGTACAACTTACTTTTCAGCTCCTTTGGTATTCACTGTTGTTGATGATGTAAGTAGTTTCCCAATCTCACAAGATTTATCAAATGCTTCTAACAAGGGATGTAACACTGCACTAACTCCTATGCCAAGTTTGTTATGGCATATTGGGAAACTACTTACATCATCAACAACAGTGAATATTCGAGATTAGTTTTATATTATAAGAGATTTGTAGATGATGTATTTCTTTTATGGGGTGGTACAGAATGTGAATCAAGAGATTTTATTACATTTTTGAACACCACTACAGACTTCTTACATTTTACAGGTATCTGGTCTAGGAATAGGATAGATTTATTGAATGTTAGTCAGAGGAAAAGAGGAGATAATATCTCTACCATGATTTATAAGAAAAAGTGAAAGACAAACAATCTTTTACATAGGGAGAGTATGCATCCCCCCATATTTATAAAATATATTGTCAAAGGACAAAGTTTGAGAACAACTAGGTTAATAAGTACCAACAATGACTGTATGGTAGTGCTGCAGAATTTAGAGAAAGATTTTTTTACATAGAGATTATAAATCTACTAGTATTCCTTGTCTATACATGATAAAAAAGATTGTGCATGGAAGGGCAAACCTTTCTTTAGAAATCATAAAGCTGACACTTGTCATTTGAGAGAAGTTACCATTAATGGATTAGTTAGATGGAGAATGGTTATTCCTTTTACTAGGAACAGTGGACATGCACGCAATGTTATTTACAAAAATTCGAAGATATTGATGGCAGATGAGAAGCTTAGGGAACTTGGTGAAATACCTAGTTTTGCCTATAGAAATAAATCTTTGAAAAGGCTATTATGCTATGAAAATACCAACATAAGTAAGCAAAATGTAGTATCTCAGAGGGTTGGTACTTATGGTTGCAGAAGATGTAGTTTCTGTTCCTATATAGGGAACACAAATACATTTATTCATCCAACCACTGGAAAGGTATAAGAGTTCCGTAAGTTTGCTGATTGTAGAACTAGAGAGGTGGTATATTTGGCCTACTGTGTTAGATGTCCTGCTTTTTATGTTGGGAAAACTAATACGACTTTAAGAGAACGTATCAGGGCATACATCTATGCCATCAATAAGGAAGATGGAACCAATGCCTTGGCTAGGCACGTTTGTCAGAAGGGATCTACACAAATTCAGACTTATAGTCTTAGAACTAGCTTTTAGAAGCCCCCGCTTAGGTAACATTAAGAACATGAGAGAAAAAATAGAGGTTAAATGGCTTATTAGACTTCAAGCTGATAAGTATTTTGGCTTGAATGACAAGAGTTCCATTGAACCCTTTTTAGTGGAGAGATCATTAAATAAGCAAGTTAATAGGGTTAGTTTATAGGGACACATTTGTTTTTATATATTTTTTCATATTTTTATATACATCTCATACTTTTCTTGTTGCTGTTCACTCACATTATATATTATATGTGGTATTTGATATATATTTTGCAAGAATTTCTTTTGAGAGGAATGTTCGACCTTAAGAATTTAACATTTTTTGCATATTTGATTAATTCTTAATGGTTCTGGCTTTGTCATTAGATGCTTTGAAGCTCTCATTTTATATTTAAATGCTTGTTTTAATGTGGTTTCTACTGAAGTTTGAGGAAGCGTAAGGTTGGAGGTGTAAGCACTTAATTTGTAATAACTGGTTCTACTACGGTCATGTTTGTGCCTTTCTTAGTTATTTTGGATACTGTCCGTGTTTCTTGAAGGGCACTTAGTTCTCAGGAACTTTTATGTTGTTTTTACTTTGCATACCTTTCCCCTATCCTTTGCTGAAGTTCTTGCTCAGAGTCTGCCTGTAATGCCACATTGTCTGCATACAGCAACTTTGTTGATTTGTCCCCTCCAACCTGTTTGCTAATGTAGTCCATCACCATTATGAACAGCAGTGGGCTCAGAGCTGAACCGTAGTGCACACTCACTACCACTGGGACCCTCTCTGTAAACCCAAACACTGTTCATACCTGAGTCACTGAGTCCTTGTACATAACTTTCACTAATTCTACCAATGTTTCTGAAATGTCGAACCACTGCAAGACTAGCCAAATCAGCTTTCTTAATTCATAGTTTCATAGGCGTTTACTAGGCTAATGACCACATGGGTCTTTTTAAACCTAGCCATATATCCCAAATCTCTGATAAGTTCTGGTATCCTTGATAAGTGTAAGCATGGGCCTGGGAGATGAAACACTTACAAGCAGGGGCCTGGGGGATGAACTATTTACAGGCTGCCTGTGGCCATTTGAGAGACATAAGTGGCAAACCAGGTATGAATTTCTTGTTCCCCATCCAATTGTCCAAGTTACAACTGAATTGGGTTAGGGAGGAACTCTGCTTCACATGGATGGGCAGCCTGTTCCAGAGACAGGGTGGTCTCTGGGATACATATCTGTCTCTCCAGCAGGTGCTATTTATATTACAGACAAGGTTTAAGTTTTTAGAATGGGTAATTCTGGTGCTGTTTGTTTTGCAGATATGCAGGAGGTCCATCAGAGTGGGGTCTGACAATGCTTTGTATGCCAGGCATAAATCTCCCCTCAACAGCCGGTAGGAGACAGAATACAGGGATAGGGCCTAATTATATGCTTTCTCTAAGTCTAGGAATGCCCAGTTGAACTCTTTCCTTATCACTATCTTCTTCTCTAGCTGTTTCACTGCAAACATCAGGTCAGTTGTGCTGCATCCTGATCGGAATCCATACTGTTCCTCTTTCATCTTACTTCCTACTGCTCTGTGTATTCATTTATCAATCACCCTCTCCAAAATTTTCATGCAATTGGACAGGAGCCTGATACAAATATACTGCCCACAGCTGTGAATGTCCCCTTTGTTCTTGAACACTGGCACTAATATGCTTATTCTGCAATCATGTGGGATATGTCTTTCTGTCCATAGTGCTATGAGTACCCTCAGGAGCCATTTTTCCCCTGTCTCACCCAACATCTTGATCATATCTGCTGTAACCTCATTGGAAACTGCTACTTTCCCTGACTTAATTTTCCTTAGTGCTTGACAAATGTATGCATTTAACACATTTTTCATATCCAGAAGCTCCATTACAATTTTAAAATTGGGGCTTACTGCAAATGAATTATGTGAGTATACCATACATTCCTGTTGCTATATGAATACGCTGTATCCTACTATTGTGTTCCCATGTTACTTTCATGCATTCTTGAATATACCTATTGTATGTACTGTATGGCCTGGACTGTGACACACACACACATGCATATATATATATATATGTATATATATATATATATATATATGTGTGTGTATATATATATATATATATATATATATATATATAGATATATATATATATATATATATAGATATATATATATATATATATATATATATGTGTATATATATATACATATATATATGTGTATATATATATATATATATATATATATATATATATATATATAAATGTGTTTACTATCATTTTTGCGAATGACATGCTGTCGGCAGTTATGCTGCCGAAAATCAGAATGTCATTCACAAAATGTAAACTGAGTTGGATAGTCGAACACACTTATGCGAATGCAGTAGTGCATTTGCATAAGTGTGTTTGACTGTATGTATGAGATCACGGTACAGTGGGGATAGGAAATTCATCCATATCCCCACTGTAGTGCAATCTCAGGGTTGGAATAAATTAGTAGCAGGGGCTGTGGGGGCACAGCCCCCCTGCAAAAATGTGATATGTCGTATAGGAGTTTGATTTACATCAGCTCCTATATGACTATCACGTCACATTTTCGGCGACAATGTAGACTCAAATGTGTCGATCTTTTGGGGCGACATTGTGCAAGCTCTAAATGTTTTGTTTCGGTTTAACTTTTTGTTATTTGTACGGCAAATGTTTTGCCATTCGCGATAGTAAACCATATATATATATATATATATATATATATATATATATATATATATATATATATATATATATATTTATATATATATATATATATATATATATATATATATATATATATATTTATTTATTTATTTATTTATATATATATATATATATATATATATATATGGTTCACCTTCACAAGATCGAATGGATGGAAGCTTGAAATTTATAATCTCGAGACCAGAATCTGGAACTTCCATTCACTTGAAATTGTGAATGGGAGCCTTAGGTTTAAAAAAATAAAACGTTAACTTACCTTATTGCAGGGGCCAAGTCCCCCTGTGCCCTAGCAGTTTAAATGTGAATGTTCCGTGACTGCACTATAGCAGAGGAATGGAAAATCTTCCGTTTTGCGCTTACGCGTATAGCATGGAATGGGAGATTTCCCTTTCCTTCACTATAGTGCGATCTCAGAGTAGGTATATTTAAGTAGGGGGGTGTGGGGGGCACAGGGGGGTAAGCCCCCCCTGCGAAAACATTTGAAAGATATTAATTTTTTTTTGTCCCTTTCATATGTTCATGTTCCCCCAAATTCAAGATTCTGGTTTCGAGTTTATGACTTTCGAGTTTAGAGAAATTCAGTCATATGAAGGGGAACCATATATATATATAAATATATATGTGTATATGTATATATATATATATATATATATATATATATATATATATATAAATATACACACACACACACACACACACAAACGCACTGATTCTACATAATGCAAATTATATGGACATGACTCTCAATTAATACAGATATTGGGCAGCACGGAGCAGTGGCCTGTAATCTTGTAATCCTGCAGGACCTCTCACAGTAAATATTGCAGCATGAAATCCTAAACCTTATCCAAGTCCACAGAACTGTGAATTAAATTAATAAACTTCACAACACCTCCACAAAAACGTACAGGTCTAAAAACGAGTCTAATTTCCATGGTCTGGATGAAATCACAGTGCTCCTCCAGAATCTAAGGTTCATCTATAACATGGAGTCCATACCCCAACACTCTAGCAAAGACTTTCCATAGAGGCTGAGGAGAACAATCCTCTTCTAGATGCAGCAGTCTGGATGGTCCACCTTCATAAAGCTGGAAACTGTCAACATCGTTTTCTAATCTAGAGGTATTGTCACTACCTTCCATGTAACACTCAAGATACTTAGTTATACTGCTTAGTTCTCTCCAATACCTATAATGTCTCCAGAAGGATTTCATCCACTTATGCAGCCTTATCACTACTGGCCCTTCTCACCATCACAATGACTTCATCTACAGTAATGATCTCCAACCCACCAGAGATTTTACTTGTTGACTCAGGAAAGGAAGACATATCCTCCAAGATAATGAGCTCTTTGCAAAGTTCTTACCATTGCTTAACAATATCTCCAGCCGTCATTACCACTTCCCTGTCATTGTATAGCCCAGCTCATTTGAAGTTCTGCTTTTTATCCCAAGGTGTTGAATGGATTACTAGAAACTCATTGAGGCCATCTAATAATCTTCCTGTGAGGTATCTCTAAGCTCCTCCTATGACCAAGCTTTTTCTTTGCTGGCCTATAAGTATTTCTCAGCTTAATCAGGAGAACCATGTGCAAGCATTACTCAGAAGATAAGAGAAAATATTTGGATGAAGAATGTTATCACTGGTGTCCATGTGGTAAGTCATAGTACTACTGTAATTACAGACAAAACAACCCATTGGTCGCACTTCCTTTCTGCCATCTCAGTGAGTAAAGTTTTGAGTATGGTCCATTTTTATTTATTTTACATTTGTTTACTGGGAAAGTCTGACTGGGCACATTGCCCATCTTCAGTGGAGGCACAGGGAGAAAAGCTCTAAGTAGAAAAGATACAAAATATATGAAGAATAAAACAGTAAGACAGAGATACATTACATTTTGAGGGAAGACAGAGAACATTACTTAATACAAAATAATACAATACAATTAAATATGAACATATTTAGAATTAGAAGTATAATATACAATTCAAAATCTTCTGACAATGTAGAGTAGTGCAGGAAGAGTACTGATGAAGGTCTTTATAAATTAGCAATAGCATTCTGGGTTGATGAGGTTGGTGTTACAGCAGAGTAACACGGTTGTAATATGTGCAGGTAGCCACATCAGCACCAATTGGTCAATTAAAAATTGTTATTATATACAACATATTAAAAATCCATAATTCACAGAGAAAGAATAGAGGGAGAAAAAGAGACTGGGTGAGTATTACCTGCTTGGCTGGATAAGTTGGTAACTACCCTAGACTGGAACAGGGGCATAGCCATGTACTAGCTAGATGGACTTTGAGAAGATTTTTAAAGTTAGGTTTACTGGTTGTGGATCTTATGTCTAGAGACAGGTTATTCCAGATTTTTGCAATGTAGTTAGAGTAAAGGGAGTCACCTGCAGCATTCTTACTTCTAGTCATGATTACTTCATTCCAGTAACACATCATTAATAATCAATTATTAGAGTAGTAGTTTAGAAAGTCTTTAACTCATTCCCTCCAGTATACCTCCTTTGAGTGTGCACTTTTAACTCCCAAAGGGTGTGGCTTGAGCCTTTGAAAAAATGAAGTTCTCCAGTTCAAACAAATATTCATAACTCTGGAAACATAAGTGTTAATAGAAAACTGTAAATGATAAACTATTCAGGAAAAATTATTTTTTACATTACTGGCATTCATTCAGTGTGATGCTTTAAACCATTCAAGTAAGATGCATACTGCCAGTGGGATTTTCTTCATATAGCCATGAGCTTTCACATGATGCTGTGCAGTTATGTCTGCGTTACCTGAATGTTGTGATATTTAAAGAAATATGAAAATTATTGCAATACAAATAAACAGTATACAATTAATATTCAATATCTCAATCTGCATTAGACAGAGGTCAAATCAATGCGATTGTGTTTGCCATCATATATGCTTTAAGATAAAAGCTTTTGATGCCTTGCATACAGCATGGTTTTGGAATTATTAATACAAATACGAACAAGCAATATTTGAAGCCTATAGGCGGTAGTAGGACGTAACTGCAGAAACACCTGGAGACGTACTCAGTTATAATGAGTTAAATGAAGGCGTTTTATCTGGTTGATACAGAATTTGATGGGCCATTACGAGTTGGTTGAGGACTAGCAGATTTGGAAATTCTAGCCAAGAAAGCTCAGTGAGGGCCAGACAATGGTGGGATTTGCAAGTTGAATTATTTGCAAATTTGTTATTTTACTGTAGCATGTGTTAAGTTTGGATAAGTCTGATTTGTTAAGATTGACAAGTATGGAGGATGCATATAGGAGAGTGGAGAGTAAGTGGTTTCTAGCAATAATGGTTTTAGTATTGTTGGTTAGATCATTTTCTTTTACTTTTGTATAGGGTTCTGAGCTTTTTGTGGACTTTTTTTATTGTTTGGGCAATGTGCGAGTCAAACCTCACGTTGTTATCTGTAACAACTCCAAGGAGTTTAGTTTGGGGGACTGGAGCAATGGGAGTGTTGTTAGTGGAAGATATTTTGAATGAAGGGATTGGGTCTTTGGCTTTTGAAGGGTGAAACAACAGTAGCTTGGTTTTATTAGGGTTGAGTATGAGCTGTGTATTGGTTAGCCAGGTTTCCACTGCTGTAAAGGATTCCTGAGTTATGTTTTGAAGTTGTTGGAGTGTAAGGGCTGCGCAGAGAAGGGTAGAATCATCAGCATATCGTACCAAGGTGGCATGTAGGGTGGCAATGTAGAGGTTGTTTATAAATATAGTAAAGAGAAGAGGATCCAGGATCGATCCTTGGGGAACTCCCAAGTTAACAGGCAAGAGAGGGGAGAGATTATTTTGCCATTTAACAGCCTGTTTACATCCTATTAAATAATCCTGGAACCATGAAAGAGTAAAGTGGCTTAGATGAAGTTCAGAGAGAGTTTATTAGTTTATGTGATACAGTGTCAAATGCCTTAGAAAGATCCAGAAAGATAGAGAAAACAAGTTTGCCTTCATTCCAGTGTTGGTTAACAGTATTAGTAAAGCTCAACAGGGCAGTGGTAATATTGTGATTGGGCCGAAATCCATGTTGAGTATTTGCTAGTAGATTGTTAGTTTAGAATTTGAGAATGTATGCATCTTTCCAGAAATTTTACTAATGGAGATAAAGTAGCTATTGGCCAGTAGTTAGAGATTTCTGTTGAAGGTCCACCTTTGTGTAACGAAATAATATGTGATATTTTCCAGAGTTAGTATTTTAGTATCTCTAGCCTCACTTGGAAATGGCTGAAGTCTTCTCAGAGATGGAAGATGAACTCATTTCACACAGAAACCCCTGCCAGAGATCACAGAAGACCCTTGCTGCTCATTTGCATCTCTCAGTTCTGTTCTGCTAACACCTTGTCCACAGAGACCAACACATGACCGTTTGATTACTATGCTTATGTTTTCCTAAGCATCCATCCACATCATACAGCCTCAGAACTGGTGACATGGATAAAAAGGCCATCAATGACCTTCAGGCTGAGCTGTTCTGATACCAGTTACATTTATAAGCCTAGTTGTGATCAGGTATGGTGTTTGTTATGGACAAGCTATAACACGTATCTAAGTACAATAATAACCCACCACTCAGATTCAGATCCAAAATGCCATTCCTTCCAGATATGCCTGTGCCCTCTCCAGCTATTTATATCATTCTAATATTATGGTAACAATCTCCCATTAAGACTGCTAAACTGGTAGGCAGCATAATGTTGAGCACTCATCGACATTCAGAAGGAGGCTGAATAATCTATAGAGATGTTTCTTGCAAAAGCGTAAAATGTACTTTAAGAGTTTGCCTCTCTATAACTCACATCTTAACTGGGGCAACCTTTCCATCTGCTGTGAATAGGTTCATCTGTGCAGCCTGAAAAAGACATGTTTGAGTATTCCCCAAAAATAGCCCAAGGGTTGTCTTGAGGACCAACTCCAGAATAGAAGAATGATTACATCTAGTCAAGAATTCTAATTCCACAGTCTTCAAGCCTATAGCTCATTTTTTGTAAACTTCCAGTTAACACCCATAGCTCCTTATGGTGTCCATACCTTTCTTGGGTCTGACTTATTTAACCACGTGACTGACCAGCTTCTAATATGCAGGATTAGAAAGGGTAAGGATTTATTGATAAAATGACACTAAGATTGTTAATCTAGGATGTCCTGCAGTAGAAAAGCCGTGGTTATGCTTTTTTTAAGTTGATTTTTCAGAAAATGCTCTGAAATTAAGGATGTGAGTAGGCTGTAAAAGGTGTGACATTCCACACCACATATCAGTTAAGTCATGTCTACTTCTTGCAACAATTCAGTCTCCTTCTGGTGCAGTAAGGTGATGTTCCATATCCCTAAAAACAGTTGTTGCTGACCAGTTCTAGATTACCTAATGCCACCTTACTCATATCTGTATCTGCTACCTGGCTGAGAGTGCAATCAGCCCCCCAGCTTCCATTATGTAGATGGGAGCTCATAAGATGGATTCATGTAGCTATTTCAGGTAAGTATGGATGGCCCAGGTGCCAGGTGTATACACCATTGCCAGGCCAGTTTCCAAGTTTGGATCCTTGTAGTCACAGTCCAGGCAGATTTCTCCAGTAGTTATTCCAGGTGACCCTAAATGGGCCCTTTATGGTTCATTCTTATCTGACTTTTCATTTCAGTCCTTTTAACTAAGGAAGCCTGTACTATTCAAGCTCATGGCTCTAGGCATCATTGCTTTGGGTTATACTGGGGCATAGACAATCCTTCACAGCAAACGGACAACTGGTGCCGGAGTCATGGCCTTAAACTAAATGCCAAAAAATGTACAGTCATCCCCTTTGGGAAAAACAAAGCACCCACAAATTATCACATAGACAGCAACCCACTGAGTACAGAAAAAGTAATCAGAGACCTAGGGACCCAAGTCGACAGCGACCTCTCATTTGACACCCACATTGCCAAAGTGGTTAGAAAAACATTCTACCTTGCACACCTTATCATGAAGGGATTCACATCCAGATCCAAGGATGTCATTGTACCCCTATACTCCTCCCTCATCAGACCCATGATTGAGTATAATGCCCCATTTGGTATGTACCTCACCCGGCATTTGCAACAGCTAGAGAGACCACAAAAGTACCTCACCAAGAGGATCAAGGGTCTCCAACATATGTCTTATTCTGCCAGACTAAAGAAACTCCAGCTCTATTCAGTAGCATACCACCTGCTCAGAGGTGATCTCTGCCTGACATACAAGGCCATGTGTAATCAGGAACTGATGGACATGCTCCACCTCAAAAAATCCAAATCCATCAGAACCACGAGAGCTAAAGACTTAAACCTCGGTACAAGTATGAATAGGACATGCTGGAGGGATAGATTCATAACCCAGAGGCTTCCCATGCTCTGGAACAAGATCCCAGTTCATGTTAGACAGAGCCCCTCACTGACTCTCTTCAAGAGAAATCTTGATGAGTGGATGGGAGATCGTAAGTTTACCCCAGGGATCACATCTGTGTCACTGCTAGACAGGGGCACAGTAAACTAATTCTATTATATAAGGGGACCTTCATTGTGTCACTACTAGACAGAGGCACAGTATTCTAAATCTATTCTGTGCATTTGTGTACCATTTCATGGGGTGGCGAAAGCCACATCACTATGGCTAGGCTTACAAATGCCCCAGGGCAGATAGCCTAGTACTAAACTATGAAACTATGAAACTATGAATCTGGCAATTGAAAGAGGAGTAGATGCTGCTACAATACAAGGTAGATAACCATCTGTGATGAGGTACCACCAAATAATAATTATTCACTTACTATTCCTTTATCAACTAAACTCAACATGAAATAGGTATAAATATTTTAAAATAAAATTAAACCGCATTAATACTGTAGCCAGCTGCTAATAACCCAACTTGAATTTGTGACTTTGTAAAAGTGTGTGCGTTTTCTGTATGATTTTTTTCACTAAACTGTACAGCAAAGTTAAGTCTACCATGTCTATTAAGACCATACCTAGCAAACAGTATTTTTACATCTACTTTACCAGCACTGAGCAGTGTTATTTTACTATATTTAACAGCCTGTATTAATACGGCAAGCTGTTTAACTATTTTTTCTTATAATTACCCCTCATTGCTTTAACAGTTATTTGATCTTGCTTGTAACACTGTCCTAACTGTGACAGAACATTTCAACAGTAAATTCCTTTAAAACATGACTTTCTTAGAAACTCTAGATGAAAAGAGACTATTCCTTTCACTCCAGCAGCATGGATGAGTACAAAAAGAATGAAACACTTACATACAAACACACAAATACAGACACACTGCGCCTCCACATTAAATAGATTAATAGGGAGTTACTAGGTATGCAAGTCCAGGAAACCGTTAATGATCCTAGCCCAAATTCTCCAAACACTGTCTGGCTAAGTGACTTGCTCAAAGTCTCACGGTAGGCAAAATCAGGAAAAGCAGTTATTTGATCTTGCTTGTAACACTGTCCTAACTGTGACAGAACATTTTAACACTAAATTCCTTTAAAACATGACTTTCTTAGAAACTCTAGATGAAAAGAGACTATTCCTTTCACTCCAGCAGCATGGATGAGTACAAAAAGAATGAAACACTTACATACAAACACACAAATACAGACACACTGCGCCTCCACATTAAATAGATTAATAGGGAGTTACTAGGTATGCAAGTCCAGGAGACCATTAATGATCCTAGCCCAAATTCTCCAAACACTGTCTGGCTAAGTGACTTGCTCAAAGTCTCACAGTAGGCAAAATCGGGAATGAAAGCCTGTGCCACAAAATGCAACTTCTTAACTCACAGACCTAAAACTTTTCAGCAAGTGCCATTTGTGTTTGCACTTATACTAGGTTGCTTCCATGATTCCACCTGTTGGTTAAAAACCTACAGAACTTGCCTGCTTTGCTTCAGGCATGGATAGCTATCCCTTGGAAAATCACTAATAGCTTTGTTCCTGATTAAACCCATTGACCATGCCCAGTAATAAATATGGGTGTCCTGCATGCCGACAGATAATGCTATCCTGTTTTCTGCATCACTGAGCTCATTAGCTGCATTCTTAATTTAGCACCTTTATATTTCAGCTGAACACTGTGACCTCTAATATAGTGATTGCATTCCTTGGATTCCAGGCCGCTTTTGTACACAGACTACTGTCAATCAACAGCAGGAACAGAAAGATAAAGTCACCTCCATTTCTCCTTCTATGTGCATGGTATTTAATCACTCTAATCCAGATTTGCAATCTGTAATTAAGATCTTAAAAACTATGAATGCAGTTGCTGGATCTTATTTCAACTTGGAATATAAGGAAACAATGAAAATTATACCACAATAAAGGCTTTACATGACAGAATAAGCAATTCCATTTACTGTAACAGAACACTTAAACAGATTATTAATTTTTACTCTGTTCTTTGTGATGGAAAACCTGAGTGGGTTATTCTCTAGTCAGTTTATTTTATTTTCTTAGACTTTGCCACTGTTGCCCACATCATGTCCATACTCAAAGGTGACATGATGGATGGACATGGCACTTTTAAAAGTGCATTCCTTGGGAAATTATTTTATCAAAGAGCATAATATACATCACTGCATTGCAATGATGGCTTAAAAGCAGTGTAGCATGTCTCTCAGTTTCTATATCACTTGTACATTTTGTTAAGTTTGCTGTAATATAAAAGGCAAGCATATACCATTCAAAAGAAACAGGATATCTTATGCTCTTTGTATGGAATTACATATTACACCCTTGTTACATGCTCTGCCTGATCATCTCTCTTTCATTTGCAACTCTGATGCTAGTTAGATTCACTTGTAGCTGTTGTTGTTGGGTCTTTCGGCTTTTCCCAGTTAGGGGTCGCCTACAGCGGACCTCTGGTCCGCTAATGATTGGCAGTTAATTTTTACGTACCGAGTTGCCAGCCCTGACGCACAACCTTCAACGAAGGAACGCCCATTCAAGCATGTCTCCACGCAGAACACACTCTAGCTGAGAGTCGAACCGAACAGCGTCTTACTGTGAGGCGACAATGCTACCGCAGCACCACCACCATGGATTAGTTAGACTCACTTGTAGCTCTTGCTGATAATTTGTTTCCATGTTAACATTTAGCTGCCCTCATACAGAGGATCTACTTCATATATCTGAACTATCAAATGGAATTTTTTTAAATTTTAGTGCTTATGATCTAAATACTTATACATACAACAGCACAATAACAATAAACAGAATATGTATAAAATGCAGCTAAAACAAGCAATTCCTTTAAATAAAACAAATTTAGGTCATCGGCTTTTGTTATACCTCTCCACAGCTGACCATCAGCTGCCACAAGGTCCTCTCCTCATTCACCACATCTAATGGATCTGCCTTAACCACCCCTGGATGAAGCTAACCCATATTTGGGGCAATTGAGTATACTATACTGGTGCAGCATGATATTGCTGCCATGAACTGTGCTCTATACCCTCGTACTTGCAGTAGCCTTGCAAGTATCCAGTGTTGTTTCAGTAGGTGCATATGTGCAACTTCCTGACCACGTGGCATACTACTTGCAAAACGGAGCTCACAAGACTCTGAATGCTGCTATTATAGTGAGCCTAGGTTGCCTCCCTTCCCCCAGAATTGGCAAGTCGGTTTTGATTACTCATTCCAGTCCTCTCTCACCCAGTCCCTCCAGAGTCTATGACACTAGTCAAATATGGGTAACTTGGGACACAGTAAGGGCTTTATCCCAGTATACAATGGGGCCAAGGTGCTAACACCAGAATCTTAACAGCAAATCTTGCATTCACTAAAAATCAGTGCAAATCTCACAGTAAAGGGCATACATGACTAAAGTGAGATGTACAATTCACAAGTCTGGATGCTGAATTTTTCAAGCAAAATCACCATAAAACAGCCCTAGGTAAAAAACACTATGTCAGTGAAGAACAAATACCACTGGTGTATTATAGCAATGTCTGAAAATGGAATTAGATGTTTTGCCTGGGCAATATTTCTTATGCTGAAGTAAGAAGACCTGGCAACAGCTATGATCTGATCCTTTAATGAGAGCACCTGGTCTAGGATTATTCCCAGATTTCTCAATTTTGTAACAAAAATTCTTCCTAATTTTTCCCATAAAAAAAAGATGGGCGGTAGGAATGTGAAAGTTTAACCACTCTGTGCACCAACCAGCATAGCCTAGTTTAAGTTGGCTATCTTCTATCTAATCCAGGATACAACCCGATCAGTTTTGTATGGTAGTAAAATCAGACATCAGCTCAAAGCTGATACAACAGGATATAACTCAAGTAACAGTGATATACAATACCTCTACCCTGCATAATATATTTTTCTTTTTGACTGCAGTGTGTATAGTATATGTAATAAAAGAGGTAGGAAAGCAGCCTGTGGTATTCTACACATTAGTGAGTAACTAAAAAGAGAATTTACTCCAGAAATGTCCCATGAACTGCACCATAAGAGTTAAGAAGCAAACCATTAAAGAACACTGGGAGAAAACATGCAGTAGGGGAGAATTGACCAATTGTGTTTCCATAGTCTACGACATCAAAAGCTGCTGAAAGACCACAGAGGAACAAGATGGAATGTAATCTGGAATCCCTTGCCATTAAAAGGTCATAACTACCTGCATTAGGGTAGTGTCATTACTGTGTCCATAAATTAAACCCCACTGACAAGTATCTTAGACGGTGGGATACAAAAGATATGAATGCAACTCTATGTAGACATCCTTCTCAATAACTTTACTATAACTTTGAGACTGGATAATAATTGTCCAGACCATGTTGCTCAAGACAGAACTTTGAGCATATACAAGCAACCAGAGGAGAAGTTGAGGCTAATAATTAATAAAGGGTTGAAGAAATTTACTGGCATTCAGAAGTTTACTGCATTTGAATTTGGAGCTGAAGCACTGCACTGCAGTTTAAAAAGAAAGCAGGGTTTTTGTAATACATTTTTTTCTGAGGACAAGGTAGTCTGCAGTATTAGCTCAACCTGTCCCTGTACATTCCTGGCACAATTATGATGAAATTTATATGGTGATCTACAATGGTGCATACAGCGGGTCTTTGCCTATGAACATCTGTCCACTCAATATACTGGGCTAAGAATGCATCCTTTCCTAAGCTGTTCCCCCATGGTCATAGCAGGGATGACCGTCATACCTGTTCCTGTTGTTCTAATCAACTGAAGTGCATATCTACTAATGTGTGGCAAGTAAACTAGCAGAAGGCATTCTCATAGCCACCCTCTGATGATAGTATGGCATAAACAGGTTAGCCTTTTGTGTGTAATGGTCAACCTACCAACTCCCCCAGTATAAAGTCTAAAGCACTGTGTCATATATTCGCAGGTGTCTGCATGACCATGACAGTGGATGGCAGAGACTGGCCAATTCAGCCCCTCAGAGAATGATATTTTGATACAGATTGTTAGGACATGTGAATGGCACCATTTAGTGAGAGAGGTGCTGGCAAGCTTAAATGGGATTGGGTGTGGCAGACAGTGTTGCAAGACATAAATGGCTTGTTTGCACAATCTCACATTATAGCAGTGTCATAAGTGTGTTACAGACATATTGTGCTATGACAAGGCAAAGGCATGCTGAAAAATAAGTTGAGACATTGACCAAAGTGGGCATCCAGAAGCAGCAGACTAATAAAGCCACAGGGTTTTTTTGCCATCCCTGCACAGGGACAATGTTTTGGGGATCATCAATGATGCAGTGTACACTGGTTTAAGTGATCCACCTCAAGCAGCTCTGCAGATGATGTACCAGGCTAGTGCCATGTTTAGCACATATAGACTATAGGCTGGCCAAACATTTATATATATATATATATATATATATATATATATATACATATATATCTATATACATATATATCTGTGTGTGTGTGTCTGTATGTTGTTATTGGCACATCAGATAGCCAGCCATATCAGGATGGTAGAAGATGTAAGCTGGGATTGTGTGGCACATCTTCTATGGACGCCCTTACTGTATGTTCATCTGGGGCATTGTTTTGGCACAGGTTCTCATGCTCACACCAGTATATCACGTTTGTGTATATAGAGGGCAGATCTCTGCTAACGTGACACATGTAATGGCTGGGGCAAGACAACATATTGATACAGACTCCCATGCAGGGCTGAAGATAATGATAATGAGAAACAGATATCCGAGTCATAGTTCAGTGATGCACTAGCACTGTCTGTCCCCAGTCTGGGTAGGCATCCAACCACAGTACAGGCTGAAGATGTAGCCTCACCCACAGATAAACCTAAGGCTGCAAAGTCTGAGTACTAACCATCCCTACTGTGGAGAGAGACCTCAGGGTGCTCCGACCAGCACTAATGCCCCACCCATAGCTGTGACACTGTATGGGTGCTCTGCATCTGAGGTGGGAATGCCCACCACTTTTCAGCCTCACAGGAGTGCTTCATGCTATCATGAGTCACAGCTAGACCCTGGCATGCAGACAGCACTCAGAATCAATCTTAGTTGGCAGATGTGTCACTGCATCATTCAGGAGTAATCCGTTACAATACAGGCTAGCATGGAGCTGACTGCTGTGCTGCATGCCATCTGCTATGCCAGAGTACAGGGACACAGTCCTCAATGCTCTTACAAGACGTATGGTGGCACATGTTTCTTCCATATCCACCATCATGTGGAGCACTACCACTGAGATCAGCACCAACACCACCACCCACACTGGCAGTGTTGTATGAGGATGGGGATTGGGTAGGATGCTATCTAGAGTAGCCACGTAGGGTGGACATTGTGGTGTTAATAGTCCTCACCAGTATCTGGACATGTACAATGGATTTCCACTCCTCAACGCCGTTGGCCACAGACTTCTACTGTCAGGAGAGTTCATGAGCAGATTCCATACAAGCCACAAACCTGCAAACACACACACTCTCCATGTCATGGGAGGACTGCAAGTCCTGCTGCAACAAGCTAGCAGAGGCCACAGGTCACAGTCATGTAATGGCACCCACACCCTACTGCAGGAGGAAACAGCGTATGACACAGAACATACATCACCTGAGGACTCTCTTCTCCCCCTCAGGCTATTATTCAGTTAGTGGCACACCTCTACATGGCAGCCCCTCTCCATTGTAAGACCACACTGCCAATAACAGAGTATCTGTTAACTAGAGATGCCTTCCTCCACCTCCTGTAAAATGCAACCAACCCACTGTGTAGACAGACATGGATCATTGTACCCCAAGTCACTTGTGCACATGATGATGTAACCCATTTCTACACTTACTACACAGGAAGAAGGGTGGAGTACCAAATTCATGGTTTGGCTTAACCAAGCACTGGCCAAAACACACCAATATTAACACTGCATGTATTATTCTCATTCTGTCTGGCAAAAATTGTCACTGTGTGCACAAACCTGGAGTAAACATTGAAACGTTGCCTGCACTGCCATATACCTGCATGTATCACTGTTTGGAAGATGGCCATATAGCTGCCATTTGCTGCTGCTCCTCTATACTCTGGTTAGATAATAATGCCGATGCACCTTCCTTGCTGTCTATATTTATTTGTGTGTGTGTGTGTGTGTGTGTGTGTATCTGATCATACTGTTATCTGGGGCATACACAGCCTGTTTCTTCACCAGCTTATTATGGAGCATATAACACACTAAGACCATCCTGCAGACTGTGGAAAGGTCATACTGGTATGCCTCCCAGGACATGCCAAGGCAGCAGAAGCAGTCTTTGATCAGGCCAAACACATACTCTACAATACTGCAGATTTGTGTATGTGTGAACACACAATGTGCATTTATTTATTAATTTATTTATGCATGCACTGATCAAAAATGACAAAATGCAGGCTCAGCTTGGGTTGCGAGCAATACATGATCAAAACATAGTGGGAACACTAAATAATAAAATAATAAAGACAGCTTACTATGTGCGGTCATTATTGGGTCTCAGAGACAGTTTGAGAATGAATTTGATTTCCTTCACCAAAGAAGTTCATTTAATAAGCACATATCCTAGTTCCAATTTTACTGAAGCTATTTTCTCAGAGTATGCTGATGTTTTCGATGACAGGTTGGGCAATCTTCCAGTTGTGTATTCTATGAAGTTAGACTCAGAGGTCAGTCCAGTGGTCTGACCAGCAAGAAAAAGTTCCAATAGCTATGCAGAATAAGGTCAAAGCTCAGTTGGATAAAATGGTGCAGCAAGGTGTAATTTGTCCAATCACAGAACCAACTGCATGGGTATCGCCATAGCAGCAGCTCACAAAAAAGGCTTAGATTAAATCATAATATGTATTGACCCAAGAGATTTGAACAAAGCATTAGAGAGACCGCATCATTCTATGCACACAGATGAGGAAGTTGCAGCCCTGATACCGAATGCCACTGTTTTTTCTGTCTTGGATGGAAAAAGTTCATTTTGGCAAGTTATGCTTGATCTCAAATCTTTACTACAGACTACTTTCAGTAACCCATTTGGAAGATATAGATTCCTTAGGATGTCATTTGGAATAAATTCTGCAAGTGAAGTCTTTCAGTGTGCAATGCAGCAATTATCCTTGTGCCATAACAGTAGATGATTTATTGGATGGAGGCAATGGTGAGGCAAAGCATGACAGAAACCTTAGAAGAGTTCTAGACAGAGCAGGTGAAGTGAAAAGGTCAATCCTCTAAAGTGCAAATTCAGAAGTCACATATGTAGGTCATTTATTTACCAGCACTGGCTAGCGACCAGATCTGTCCAAGCAAGCAGCCATTATTGAGATGACAGCACCAGATAATGTTCAGCTCTACAATGTTTTCTTAGTATGGTCAACTATTTATGCAAGTTTATACCAGACTTCAGTGAGTTGACAGCACTTTTGAGAGAGCTAATGTGCAAAAATGTTATATGGTTTTGCTTATCATAGGATCCTAGGAGGTTACTAGGCTATTGGCCCTTATAAGCCTAGCCGAGAGATTAGCCCATGTTTAGACAAGTCAGCACCCAAAGCCCCTGGTCCAGCAGGGACACAGGTGGAATCCCAGGGGTGTATTTTTCGTTTCCAATCCAGTTATCCAGGATGCACTTAAAAAGGGATAATGAGGTACTCTGCTTGACGTGGTGATGGAACAGCACCAGACAGCATTTGAAGGCTTTAAGCAGAAAATTGCCATCCTGCCCACATTAAGATACTATGATGTCAATAAACCAGTAACTCTTTCCTGTGATGCTATAAAATTTGGTCTTGGCACAGTTATTCTTCAAGAAAGCAGATGAGTAGCCTATGCATCTAGATCTCGTACCTAAACTGAAATGCAGTATGCTCAAATTGAGAAATAGTATTTGCATGTTCCGAGTTTCATGATTATATCTGTGGTCGAGCTATTCAGATTCAAACTGTTCACCAACCTCTAGTCACTATTTTAAAGAAGCCTATGCATTCAGCTCCAAGGAGATTACAAAGAAGGATGCTCAAACTGCAAAAGTACAACTTCAAAATGGTCTATACAAAAGGCAAACTTCTTTATCTGGCTGATACCTTATCCAGATCATCCAGAAATACAATGGAACAGCTTCATGCAGAGAATTTTGACTTTGGTGTAATGGAAGTACATAATTTTTCTACCACAAGACTTGATGAGCTGAGAGATCATACAAAGATCAATCCAATTTTGCAAAAGCTCAACCACTACATTAATGCTAGATGGCCTTCAAAGCAATCTAGTGTACCACCTGAAGTGCAAATTTATTTTCCTTACAGAGAGGAGATGTTGAAGGAAGAAGGCATTATTTTCAAAGGTCCTAAAATTGTTGTTCCTGCTTTCTTGCAACATGAATATATCCAGATTTTGATTGCAGTCACCCAGGTGCAGAATATACCAAAAGAAGGGTGAGAGGACTAGTATTTTGGCCTTCTCTAGCAAAAGATACAGATAAAGTACTTTCTTCTTGTTTAGTATGCAATAGTACTAAACCGGATTTGCACAAAGAACCATTTCAGCTAAGTCACGTTCCTGAACTACCTTGGTCAACAGTAGCAACTAATATATTCGAGTTAACTTGCAAACTCTAAGAAAATAAGTAAAGAGTTTTATGATATGCTGTAAAGTTAATCTCAGCTAAGAGACAGAATGTCTACAGCTAGAGTTTCTTTCTATTGTCTTGAGACAGAGATAATTACTAGGTTTCTAATGTAAAGTGTTTTTGTATTGCTCTGTGGCTTTCTAGCAGCTGTACATCTGAGAGACAAATATTTTTCACAGACATGTTAAATTGTAAGTTCCTGTTGGCCTGGAAACTAAGGCAGAGGTGACCAGAATGATGTAATCTGAGATGACCCAGCAGTAATGTGTATTATTAATTTAAGAACTCTTTCTCTCACAGAGAAACTCTGGGCATTTTGTATCTCGTCTTGGACCTGTAAATATCTAACCAACACTTCTGCCTGTGTGTTACTCTGTAAGTACGACTTAGATTACAGTGATTTCTCTTAGAGCTAGATAGGAACTTAGTAAGATTAGTTTGGATGTTTCCTATATTTATGTGAGACTGTCCTGCAATGTTGTTTTTAAAGTATTTCCTGTGATTCAGAACTCTATTGTAATTGTGTTGAGTTAATGAGTATTGTCTTGTGATTTTATTATTTATTATTAAATATATTAAACCTTTTAATTGTGGCTAGTTTTGTTTACAGATATTTAATCTCTTACAGTTCTTGCATATTTGGTGATACTGTATGGGCCAATAGCCTTCAAAGTTGTGGTCATACTTATCTGGATAACAGTAACATTACACAGTAGAACTGGTCACCCTTTATGAAGGGCCTTATAATAGCTGATAAGTAATGGTTGGTGGCAGGTGGTACTACCGTATAGTCTGGGCAGAAGGAGGCATAGCTAGTGAACCTGTGCCAGCCTTCTCCAGGAGTGTCTGTGTGTTTGTATATAAATCAAATCTCAAAGTGTGTGTGTGTGTGTGTCAGCTACTTGGGCAGGGACATGAACCACTGGTAGGACAGAGAGGGTGCTGGAGGTTTTGGCTTGACCACTCGGCTAAGATCTTAACCCTATAGCTGTGCCAGTGGGGAGTCTTATTGGGGATCTGGAGAGAGAGGGAGAAACCAGCCCCAGACTGACTGTGATCTCTGTGTGCTTTTAAGTGAAATTGTACTTTACTGTTTGTATACTTGTCATCTTCCCAATGTGCACGTTCCTCACTGGTGTTAGTGGTGACAATTGAGGATCCTTGATTCTGGGCCAGTGCAGGGATGTCACAGCCTGTATAGCTTATTTGTTTGATCGATGATTCTGTATTGTGCCAAGCTGGAGCCATGCCACCACACAAGCAATTTCAGAATCAGTTTTTTTCCTGACCTTTTGTCTTCTACCTATATACAAATAAATCACAAAAGTTTCCTTCGAAGCCAGGGTGCCAAGATTAAGCTATGCTTTTTCTAGCTTTCAATCATTTCAAATAAAGGAGTAATAAGCCCCAAAGTGGGAAGCTCTTTTCTGTGATGTTATAATTTTTATGTTTATTTGTGGAACATTAACCTCTTTATTTGCTATTATGTTTTTCCTCTTTCCTAAGAAGTAGAATGTTCCATTTAAATCATACCTCATAACCACCACACTTATTTCTGCTTTGTATGCCTTTATATGAGCCAATGGCATTTCGTTATCTAGTAACGTTAGGGGACCACAGTGGTACGTCAGTAAAGCAGCTTAGTACCACTTGATGCTGGGACTACTGCAACTAGTTCCTTTCAACATCCTTGCAAAAGGAAGCAAGCAGAACTATGACAAATAATTGTTATGAACTTCAGTGCAGCTTCCAGCCAATCATGAATTAAAGATGCCTTAAACAGTGTGTTAATATTCATATTCCAACCTAAAAAAAGAAAAAAAAAAACTCTTGGTCCACTCAGTGCATTTCTTAGTACCACAAGTAATAGCGATCAGAATATCTATCTTCCAATGCCATATGCCATACTAATAATGTTAAAAGCTATCCATACTACATTCAGTCCCAGGGCTAGCTGTCATAGCAACAACACTAGGAGGAGTACAATCTACTGGACTCAATTCCCGAAATGAAGAAAGTTAGCCTTCATAAACCATGTTTAAAAACAAAAGTTCATGCTGTCCCCACACCTACCAATATCTAAGCCCTATACAGATATCCATTTCCTTCCGAGTCAAATACCCTAATAATGGACTAATATGGCTTTGGATTCCCCAGCTATGCCCATCAGTATTAACTTCATAGTGGATATTTCTGACATCACTTCTATTAAATTTGCTAACAAAACTTAATAGCTCTTTTGGACTAAATTTATTTTTTAAAAAAAGTAAAATATAGAGTTTATTAAACAATATCTTTTCCCACAATACAAGTTGCCATAAATCAGTTTATATTGTCATCTATTTTGCTACTACTTCCACATTTAACCCTTTTGCTATTAGCCTATCTGTACCTAGCACACATTACCTCCCCACCGTCTTAGTTATATTGCTGCAAAAATAGCACAAAAAAAGATCCAATTCTGCTTGTCAATTAAAATCACCAGATTTCAACCATCAAACCATTTCATACACGTTGCATATATCACATTCCACATCCTTCCACAACAAAAGTATCAATAAACACTACATCCAAAAACTGAAAGCAAATATAGCTTTCATTGTAGTTGGACATCCTGTGCTATACTAATGTATCAGCATCTTTTTTTTATTTTAAATGTTTTATATCCCAAAATGGCCACAATGGGAAGTGTTAGACTGATGTACTATTGCTTTTCAGTCTATTTATCTTGTTCTTACATTGCAGTTAGAGTTATTATACAATACAGCCCAGCCATTAGTACAGGTGTTTCTTCTACTTTTAATTACAGGGACAGTGTTGGAGTTATTGGATTCTTAGACTGCCCCTGGAAATGTTTTCTCCATTTCCTTTTCAATTAATTGCTGATTTTGTTACCCACATGTTGCTGGAAAAAAACTTCCTTGGTACACTTAGTTTCTTCAGTATAAAGTAGGTAAATTGATAGGGTTTAAGTACTCAAAGCTGTAACCCTTATCAGCTTCCACACACTGCCCCATGGTCCTGATTAGGTGACTTGCAGTTCTGCTCATTAATCTGTGACTGAAGCTTGTCACTTCTAAGGGGTGGAAAAGCAGAAGAAAAGCTACCCGTGGATTTACACTCAGTTTAATTTTTCACATTTTCATAGCTAAAAGCAAGACTTAAATGAACAAAAATGAGAGTAACAACAAGTCTACATAGTATTGTAACATAACTTATTTCTGTTCTTTAAATAAAGTTGTTTCTCCCAACAGCCATGTCTTTGGAAAATACTTTAAATTTAGCTGTTGTGTGCGCCTTATAGCACTTTACTGACATCAGCAAGATAAAGGCTTGGCATAATGCTAGTCATCACAAAATGTTAAAATTGGACATGCTTAACACCGAAATTCCCTCAAGTTTCAGCATATTTAGAAGTAAAGGCTACACAGAGGGACATCAGTGTGACCATCACTCACGAAAATGCTAAACAGTATTCCCTCCTGTCCCTGTACATGACAGAAGAATGCCAAAGAAGCTAAAACAGTGGTTCAACCAATACTACTGTATGACATGGAAACCTGGGGAGTAAAGGCAGAGCAGTTGAGGAAGCTAGAGGTGATGGAGATGTGTCTGAGACAGGTGGCAGGATGCATATTGTGGGACAGAAGCACAAATAAGGACATAACAGCAAAAGCCAAAGTACCTCCACTTGCAAAAAAAGGTCAAGCAGAACAAATTATGGTGGTTCATGCACATGTGCTTTAATTCAGAATACAATCTGGTGAAAAATATTTTGTGGCAGACAGGAAGAAAGCAAGAAGAAACAAGGGTGTCCAGCAAAGAGTTGGATGAACTGTGTGAGAGAAGTCCTGTGACAGTCAGGCATGAGCATCAAAAAAGGCAAGAGAGTATCATTGAATGCAGACAGATGGTGATAACCCCATGTAGAAAAAATGAGGCTGATGCTAATGATAATGATTCCCATTCCCTCCTGCCCCACCAGCTCCCACACTCGGCATAAATGGAGCATTTTTTCCTCTCAGTACAGGTCAATACATTCAAATCTTAGCCTACTGTGTCTTCATATTCTAATGGATTCCCTGAATTACAGTACTGAACCCTCATTGCACTGGCATAGGTTAAAATGAACAAGTAATCTTGTAAAATTTCAGTGCTGATTATATAGTTCCCTCAGATCCATTTTCATATCCTACAACTAGATGTTGGACAATGTATTTATTATACAACCTATCTGAATAAAAAATCATCAGTAACCACATGTCTACAATTATTGTTTAATGTCAAAAAGATTAAAAAAAAAGTATGAGTAACTCTCCGAGCACCTTAGGAGATTGGGTACAGAAGTATTCAAACTTATCCTCAGTAGTGTGAACTGGACTTCCCTGCTCACCCTTTTCTCTAGGCTCTACAACTAAATATTACAATGATGCCTCACACCTTAACAACAAAGCTCCTCTTACCTCTCAGCTACTGTGATTTCTGCATAGCACTATTATTTTTACCGTCAGATTTAGCTTTCTTCCTCCTAGAATTGCTGATTAACTTCATAAAGACAGAGCTCTTTGGATCACTGAATAACTGAACAAAGCTTATAAAAAGATTTCACTAACTATAAAGGGTCTAATACAAAAATGCATTCTGTTTTGAAAAATAAGAAAGCAATCCTTTTTCTTATCCTCTGCTATGATGTTAAAGGCTAATCGTGTGATTTTTATTACAGAGCTTGAGAAGTATGTAGCCCCTAGAAGACAGTGACAAGTCAAATCCAAGTCCTTATATGAAAACTCCACATTAGAACTTAAAAAAAAACAAAACATTTTTCATTGTATCTTTGTTTCCTGAACTATTTTAATGCCTCAAAATCATTCCAAATCCATCTTTTACAATTTTAATGTGTTTCCCACAAAATAGCGGATGATGGGGTCTGCCTTGGTACAGTAATTTTGCTTCTTGCTTTCATTCCTTCTTCCCAGAATACATTTCAAGTCATCTTTGTATGAGTCATGCTAGGCATAAGGAAGTGGCGCTGTTTTCTCATGGCATTAAGATAGAATGGCAGGACTGTGAAGCACTGTCATCTAACCCTTCTGTAACAGAGGTAATTCTATGTTTCCCTGACTGAGCCTCATTTGTGTGTCTGCCAGAGCTTGTTCTATGCTATAAATAGCCGTTAGCTACCTCCAGCAAAAGAAGGTAGGTAAATATCAGGCTTTTTTAAAGGGATTCTTTTGTAGTTCTAAAAGAACAGACAGACCTTTCCCCACACACTCACGCTGAGGTATGAAAACTCTCACTGCAGTAAACGATCCTTGCTGTAACATGTATAGGCGATAAGTAGAAGGACTCAAAAGTAAATCTGTCTACTACATCCCAGTACTTTCAGTGGGAAGTTGTTTTCACTCTCATGAAAGATGCAGAATTAAACTGTGCTTTACTAGTTCCTTAATTATTTCTGTCATGTTCACCACACTTTTTTCTATTTCATATTTATTTATACTTTGGTAACCAGGAAAGTGAACTGCTCCCAGGACCCTTTTCAGCCAGGACTCAGGATACACTGGCAAAGAAACAACAAGTAATTAATGTACTTAGCAATACAAAGAAAAAAAATACTACTGAATACATTGACAAAGACTGCATGTACAACACAGTCAGCATGTGGCACTGAATTAGTAAAACATTAAACAACATTTACTAAAATGTATACTTTAATAATGCTCAACTCTACTATGTTAACTTTATTATAAATAAATTGCATGCACTCATATTGCATACATGTATACATATAAAGTATACATGTACAAAAACATGTGTGCCTGTGTGTGTGCACATATATCAAACAGAGAAGTAGATTATATGCCTGTGTGTGTACTTCATGTCTTTTAAATAAAAACAAATCAAAATGGAAATTGTGTGAAACTGTATGTGTGTGTGTCTACACAAAAACACACACATATATGTGTGTATGTATGTGTGAGTATAAAAATTTATTAAGCATGTAGAATACTGTATGTGGGATGCAATACTGTATTTAAATGCACATGTCTTAATCATAAAAGTCTTACAAAACTGACCTTAATAAACTTTCCATCTATTACAACAAAATCGCTAGATTTGCTACCAGTGCCAAATCACAATCCCACCACTGCCTTTCCCTACAAGCCCTGCAATGGCTTGAATTTACGAACTTATTAAGGTACCATCAACTCAGCCTAGCTCATCTAATTCTGTACTATCCCGAGAAAACCCCTGACCCGATTGGCATGCTGAACTTCTACAATTCAAATAGACAACTTTGGTCTTCCAACAAAGCCTTAATTAAAACCATCACATGCAAAAACATCTAAAGGGAATCACTATTTACCCATGAAATAACAAAAATATGGAACAACCTTCCCCCTGACCTCAGACTACAAAACTCCACACCCTCCTTCAAAAGCCTACTTAAAACATACCTCTTCACCAACCATCTACTCTTGTTCAATTGTGAAATATCTTGCAATGCTCTACCAGGTTCTTATCTACTCTCATTGTATATTTTGTACACTTGCATTTTCAACCAAAAGGGGTAATATCCTGTTATTGTATATTAACTGCTGTAAAGTCTACAATCTGTATGCTACTACTCTGCAATGTCTTTTTTTGTAATTTTTTCTTCTCTCTGTAAACTTATGGAGTTTTTCTCCCCAGGACTCCACTGAAAATGAACATGTTGTCCAGGTAGACTATCCTGGTAAACAAATGTTAAATAAATAAAATAAATGCCCGACTGTGGCTGTCTGTATATGGGTGCATTTAAACACAGTAAAGTAATTCTGATTTCCTTTTCTTAATGTTTTTAATGCAAGGGCACAGAGTAAATGTATGTTAAAGTAAATTCAGATGCATATTATGGTTTCAGTCAATGGTTACATTTCCTTTGTGGACTACAAAATGCTCATACACTCTACCACTGTAAGGACTGACTCAAAGTCAGTGGGAATCTCTTACCATGGATCTGTGTGTACCATATATGCATCCCCTTCTGGAAGGATGTCAAAAAAGGTATAAAAGACCTTTTTATGAACAGTATTAATGCACCTAGTTGATAGTCTTGCCACTTGTCTCTCTTTCTGCAGTTCCAGCATGTGTGTGTTGGGGGGGAGGGGGCTTGAAAATAGTAAATGTATTGATACTTTACAAGAAAAAATATTTTCTGATGTTTCTTTAAAATGTGACAGAAATCTTTGATACTATATTTACATTATCTTAACATATAAACTATTATAATAACCAATATTTAAAGTTTAGCAATTCAATACAGTGTTTCTGCTTATGTAAATTTGTCAGAAGAGGTGACAACTGCCTTTAAACCCCTGACTGATCTAATTGCTTTGTTTTGCAATGAAAGGGGGGGGGGGGTTACGTTCTCCTCCTCTCTGCAATAAAAACAGTGGAAAACAATTCCACAACTTTGTCTTTTTATGGCAGCTGAGTTCCTGAAATTAGTAGGATTAATTGCCCATCTAAGATTAACAGCAGTACCAGACAGGATAAACTACAGATTGATCTGTGCTATGGTATGTCATGCAGGTGGAGATGAATTCCTCTGAAAAATATGTGAGAAGTTAAGCTTAAAAAAAGTAGATGGGCTTTGCCTTCCTTTGATTCCAAAGCAAGGAAATGAAAGTTTTAAAAAAGTACAAGCAGGTTTCTGGTACCTACACAATACTGGAACCATATTCTTGGGAGAAAAGAAACCTAAGGATTGAGTTAAACTATAGGAGAGAGTGGAGTTTTTTGTTAACCTAGACCACATGAAATTAAGGTTTAAATGCCTCATAGATACACTGTGGTATCAATACTATAAAATCAAATCTACTGACTCTTTTGACCTCTTTAGGGGAATTAGGAATTGTATCAATTCAATGATACTAACAGCAAGAATAATATTTAGATGCTTCTAAAGTTATCAACAGAGCAATCCAAAAAACTGTCATGGTCACTTTTTCAGGCATACGGGTCTCCATACAATACTCAGTAAATGATGAAAACTATTATGCTTATTTTCAGTTACAAGCAACTGTGGAAGTATCACATATACTTCCAGTTCCTTAATAAGGAAATTCTATTGCTGCACTGTTGCTCTGACAAATATAAACAGCTCCACAGATGTGTTATATGCATCTCTTTTCCAGGCTTAAGCTTCACAACTGTGCCACACTTCTGTAATCTTACTAACATTCTGTGCAGTCCCATTGGTGTCTTGTCCAATGATTTGTTAAATATTCTGGTTTATTTGGCTGTTTTAACCACTATTATTCTCACATATAGGGAAAAGCCGAAAGACACCACAACAACAACAACATTCTCACATAAATATAGATGAGGATTTTTTCACAACCATACAATATGGAAGCAGTTCTTTTTTTCTGTTTGAGCATACTTTTTTCCTGGAATTCTAAAGTTTCTATTGATCACAATATTCCACCACCCTATCTGAATATCATACTTCAAATACAAAACCAGTAATCTGCAAGGGGGGGTTATGCCCCCTATATGCCCAATGAGAGTGCTCTGCTCCTGCACCCTTTATGTCTATATATATCTCCAAGTTTGTATCCACTTGGAGGAAAGGAAAATATAGGCACTCCCTCTTCTTCAACTCAATTTGACCTTAGTGGTAATATAGACAGCAAAGGTGTGCGGGAAGAAAGTGGAGGTGAATTACCCCTGTAAGAATGATGTGCACTAATGTTTCACTTAGTTAAAAATATCAAGGTAGCCCACTGGGCAATAGCAAAGTCAGCAGCAATACTTCAAAAGCAACACATTTAACTCTGATAAATGAAAGTAGCCCTACATTTAAAGGTTTCAGATCTATAGATAGCTGGTTTATCCTGTGCACCAGTTCCACTCTAGCTGTAATTTATTGCAATGCAACTGACTTATTCACACCAAAATACATTTTTAAATTTCTCCAAGTCTTTTGGGTTTCTAATACCATGACTGGAATGGACCCCATTCCTAAGTCAAGGTATAATTAAAGTTCATGAAATTGGTATTCTTTCAACCTTTGATGTTAGCCAGAAGTGCTCTTCACAGCACCCACAATGTGCACAGTAATGACTCCTTCTGCAATTCGTAAGAGCTACATGTATAAGTAACATATCTACTACTACTGGAACTGTCTGGGTATTTTTCTTCCACACTGCTGTCATTTCTGCCTGCAAATCCTGGTACTTTATGACTTTGTGTCTCTCTGTACACAAGACACTATAGCCACTGGGTGCAGCAATTTCGATAATCAATGCTACTTTTGTCTTCCTTTCATGGACTACTATATCTGGTTTTCTTGCATCTATTTTTTGAACTGTTGGGAATGGATGATCCCATGGGATATAAACTTCATCATTTTCTATGATGCTTTGTGGCTCATGTTTCCAGTGTTTTTCAGCTACTTCAGTATTATAATGTTTGCATAACCCCAATGCAACAATCTTGCTATATTATTATGCCTTTCAGTATACAGTCCTTCCGCCATTAGTACAGCACAACCAGCAACAAGGTGTGAATCTGTTTTCAGTTCTGTTTTACAAAACTTACATTTGTTTCTCTCAGATGTTCAATGGACTTTGCCCACTATCTTGAGCTGCCAATATTAATCCTTAGTCTTTTAGTTTAAATTCATCTCTCCTTAACCATTCCTGCATTCAGTTCTGATCAACATGAGGTTGTTGCAAGAGTTTCCTACACTTGCAACGATATTTATGCATTTTCCACATTTCATGCCTTCTCATCTGATCCTTCACCTTATATTCTTTTTGTTTTTGGCACATTGTTCCTACCTGATTTTTATCTACTTCTGGTTTGATTTCCAGTCCTCCTTGATGCGGATATGCTTCTGCTAAACTAAGCAGGGAAGTCATCTTAGAATTGTTCTTGTCATGTTTCAAAACTTTCACTACATTTAGGTCTTGTAAGGTCAGCAGATATATATGCAGTCCCCCTATTGCATATCCATACATGTAATCAATTTTGAGGAGGCCCATAACTCCTTCAGAACCAGGAATATATATAGCCCTGATATGCACTTCTTCTTTTAGCTTTTCCCACTTAGGGGTCACCACAGCAAATCACCTGTCCACTTATGATTGGTAGTGGAGTTTTTACAGTGTCAAGTTGCCAGCCTGGCACCCAATCTTCCACAGAAGGCATACACATGCACTCACGCCTAGGGCCAATTTAGAGTGTTCAATCCACCTGCAGCAAGTCTTTGGGATGTGGGAGGAAACCGGAGCACCCAGAGGAAACCCACGCGACCACAGGGGGGACATACAGACTCCGCACAGAAGGCAGTCTTGATGCTTATCAAGTGATTTATAAAAATCAGTGCACATGAAGCATCCTTCTTGTTTTCCTGTCCAAACTATCCAATGACTTTTGGAGCCAGTCAGTTACTCCAAAACTAAGTTAGGATGGGAAGAGCAAATCGATTTATAGCTTGGACTTTCTTCTAGATGTCAGTGCTGTTTTTAGTATTAATTTAAGCCCTCTAAAATATTCCTTAAAGAGTTTTATTCATATTTATTCACGTTTTATTGATCCTTCATCAGTTCCCAAATATTTATATACTCCCTCTTGCTCAAGTTCTTTTATATCACATTTTTGTCCCAAACTGATGTTTTCTTGGTGCTGCAGCTTTCCTGCATTAAAGGTTGCTTTTGCACATTTATCAAGACCAAATGACATTCTTATATCACCTGAAAACATTTTAACCACTTGCAGTTGTGCTTTCAGTTCCTTATCTGATGAGCAATACAGTTTTAAATCATTTGCAAAATGAAGAGAAGTCTTTGCGCTTTGTTGTTTTCTGGGAGCCAAATAATAGCCATGACCTAATCTGTTAAGTAGACCGCTTAATAAATTAGGGGCAAGACAAAATAGCAGCAATGAAAGAGTCATCCTGAAAAATCTCCCTTTGAATTTTTATCCCTGGAATAATAATTTGTATTTTATCATGGCTTAACTGCAGAGTAGTTTGCCATTGTTTCATAATCGCTGTAATGTAATTGATCAGTGTAGGGTACATCTTATACACTCTTAGCTATGAATGTGGGATACTGTCAAATGCTTTTCTAAATTCTATCCATGCCATACTTAGATTCTTCCCCTTTTTTACAGTGCTCCATTATGACTTTAACATCAAATGATCCTTTGTTCCATACGACTCTCTTTTATTACCCTTTTGTTCTACTCTCATGATTGAGTTTTCTTCTAAATGACTATAAACTCTGTCGGCATCAATTCCTGTGTACAGTTTATATGTTGTTGGAAGGCAAGTTATTCCTCTATAGTTTTTAGGATAGCTTGCAGGTTCGCTCTTAAGTAAGAATATTGTTTTTCCTGTTGTTAACCAGGCTGGTGCCTGTTCAGGGTGTGCATATGTGCATATATAAATAGCTTTTACTCATGGCTAAATCTTCATGTAAAGATGTTAATACTTTTAACCAGAAGTTAGGTACTGCATCTGGGCCTGGGCAGCTTTTCTTAACTTTGTTTCACACTCTCTGGCTGTTACTTCATCCCACTGCATACTGTCTACATTTGAACTTCTTATTCTTTCACTTTTATCCATTTAGCATATTTGTTATGTTCCACAAGATCTTCATTAATTTCTCCAAAATGTATGCATTTCTTCTTTTTTGGTGGTCTTTCAATTCCTTTTACCTTGTTTCCCAATTCTCTATAATTTTTTTGGGGGGACATCAATAAATTGCTTATTTTGTTCTTTTCATTTATATTTATCTGTGTATCTTCTAAGTCTTTCTGCCTGTACTGATATTTTTAATTTATCATTTGCAATAGTGCATGATAAATCCTGATCTGTTGTAATACTGTGCATTGCTTTTATCACATCTTATCTTTCTATTTTGTTGATTTATTCCCTCTTCTATACTCTTGTAATAGTGACACTTGTTTTAATTGTGTTATAGTTTTCTCTATTCAATATTTCCATGATGGCATTCGATTTCTCCCAGTCCTTTTCCTTACTACCCTGTGTTCTTGTGGTAGGACTTTATCTGTTATTAATTTGGCTGCACAGTAATGTATAATATTTACTTCTGTAATATTGCACAAATCTCTATGGACAGTCCTAATTACTGTGTTCATCTGTTTTATCAAACTTTTTACTTTTTGGGTTTATCGACCTTCTGCAGTCTATTTCGTTCATTAATCTTGGTATGTCTATCCATCTCTATAAAATCAAGTAACTTTTCTCTTAGATCATTTTCTTCCAAACTGAGGGCACATTCTTTGTTCGCCATTTCCTGCAGGCATTCTATAGAAATTTCCTGAGTTTCTTCCTGTGACACATTCTCTTCAGTTTCATCCTGTGTGATCTGTTACTCTTTCATATGGAAACTCACTGGCCTATCACTCCACAACATTGACTGTGCCAGAGATGTCACAGTTTCATGTTCTTTCCCTTGATGTATAGCTCCAACTGAACCTTTGTACTGGTTTCATATGGGAGGCTTCAATGTATCCTCGTATATCAACAGATTAAAGGAGAAACCAGTGGAGCAGGAAGCAATTAATTTGGGTGTCCATTGCTCTGCCTGTTTTGTTGTTATCTGAGTTAAGTTTTCTACATTAAATCCTACACTTTGCAGGTAATCCATAACCTCAGTTTCTATTTCTTTAACTTCTCCATTATTAATCCTCTTTTCTAATTTTCCTCTTTGATTTATTTTTTTGTATTGTAAAATTGTCCATACCTAGATGTCTTTGCCTGCATTTCTCTTCAAATATCTTTGGTGCTGCTCTTTTAGCATTGATTAGTTTTGCATAAATATTGCACCATATTAAATCTCTCTCTTTCCCAACTCCATATTTCTTATTCAAATGTCTACTGCTCCTCTACTCTATATATCAGTGTCATCTTGGTGAGATTTTGCAAAAAAAAACAGGGTCCACCTCGTGAAGATACCACCAAGACTTGAGGATAAATTCAGTTTCAGCAATACTACTCTTTTTTGCTTCAATGTGGATGGTTCTGTTACACTCAAAGCATCTCAGATAGTCTTGCTTTGTATTTTAGTACAATTCTACATCATATTGCAATAAATTCCTTAACAGCAGACATATATCCAACATATTCAAAGCAAGCTTTTAAAAATATTGTATTACTTTCAAGAAAACTCATAAGAACCTGTGTGTCTAGATTAGAGGACATTTGTACTACTGTTTAACGTATTTAGCCTTAGGTTTCAAAATCTGTAACATTAAAACATCTTCCAGTGTGTAACACAAATAACACAAACCACGTTGTGGTTAGGATAAGTCAGCAGTTGGTAAAATAAAAGTTCCAAAATATTCCACAACACATCCAACAAAACAGCCAATGTTTCAGGAAGCCACGAGTCAAAGTCCAAGATAAAAACAAACAGGTCAATCTTTATTCCAAGAGGTAAGCACTTTCATAGTGAAACCACCACTTCATCAGACCATAACATTGGATGTGTTGTGGAATATCTTCCAGTGTGTACATGTTTGTGTGATTATTATAAGAAATATATATATATATATATATATATATATATAGTTATATATACATACATGCATATACACATACAAATACACACACAGATTTGCCTGCCACCTTACAGTCTCATACAAAGGCAATACTTAGATCAGTTGTCAGTGACATCATTCAGAATTCTGCAGTTAGTCAGACTTCAAGAAAACAACCTAAAGTAGTAAGAAATTTAACTGTGCATGCATCTTTCAGCATGTCAGTTTTATTGTCAGTCACAATGGCTGACAAAAGATATATGCCAGAATAGAGAAGCTAAGCTGCAGCACATAGTGCACCAGCCCCACTATTTCGCTGAAAAGTACACAAAGGTTGACAGTATGTAAACTCAGCTAATATTCTTTCTTTAAATAATCAAGGAGAACTGATTTTTTTGTTCATTGTTTTATATCATTCGACATTTTTCAAAATATAAACGTAATTTTCAACAGTAACTAAACAAGCAAATATGCACACACATGCAAACATTTTTCTAGACAACAAATAAATTGCTAATAAATCAAACATACTTAGGCTAAGATTCACTGACATATAGCATACACAGCAGCTCATATTAGCTCATGTAGAAGCCATGTGCAAGGTTAGCATGTCCTCATCTAATGTTAACAAATGTCTGATTAGCAGCAAACCACATCACACAGTGAGCTCTGCAAACAGTAGCATTGTGCAAGCTTGCAGCACTTGTCTATACTTACAAGGCTTAGTAAAAAACAGCAACGTGGTATAAAAACGTTTAGCCCTACAATCCTACCCTCCAGACAGACACGGTTTAAACAATCATCTGGAAATGGAAGTCCGCCTTGGGGTTTCTTGCCTAACATGTGGGTCTCCTCTGCACTGCACCTTTTGTGAAATATTTACTTACAGAATTAGGTGAACATTAAGTATTATAGACAGTTGTAACAAGAAGACCACAGGGCCCCTTACAGTCTTTGTACCATGTTTTCAATTACTTTTTAATGGAATAAGTGAACTTGTCTATTTCTGATACTTTTAGCCAGAAAACTTGGCCACAAAGGAAGGAAAAGTGTGTGTGTGTGTGTGTGTGTGTGTGTGTGTGTGTGTGTGTGTGTGTGTGTGTGTGTGTGTGTGTGTGTGTGTGTGTGTCAGCCCCATTTTAAAGGACAACAACAGGATTCTATTATTAAATGCTCAACTGCCCTGTCCTTTTTCTCGCTATTTACATCCCCTGCTATGAGCAGCAATACAGCATTTAAAATATTTTAAATAGATCGTTTCTGTCCACTAGAATAGTACCTTACTGTACTGTGGTGGTTTCACTTTCAAAAAACTTTTATCCCACCCTGGAAAAGCTTGCTGCAGTCTCCAATTCATTGATGTTATAAAGACCAATGAATACAGGCAGTTTTCTGGCCAATTCCCTGCCCAAACTGACAGCACCATGAGCATCCTAAAAACCCACTCATGCTGTGATGTCACAGCTCCCTGGTCCTTCACCTACCTATACAGAAAGTAAAGGTGGGAACAAGGAAACAGTACACAAGTCAAGTCTCCTGCTGTGAGCCGTCAACCACAACAGGTAACAGCTCAAATTACCCTTAGCACATTGACAGCTAGGGAAGTTAGGTGTGAAGGGGGATGAGAGATGAGTCACAGTAGTACAATTCAGGCTTCACAAAAGACCGCAATTTAGCCATTCTAAGCACCACCAGTAAAATGCACTTTGCAAGTCTGTTCTGTGGCATTTGCACTGTTTATGTTTTAAGTAGTCACTGAATGGCATGAAATGTTACTTATAACTGACTGAAAGACAGCAGTGTATGCATGTAAAATCAATGCAGTGACAGGAGCTTTAGGAAGAAAGAGGCCTGTGTGATGTAATATTTTACAGACAAGCACTACACTGTGGGATACCTAGAGGCTGACTAAACAATCAGGATCACTTCAGGATGCTAGACCCCATGTGATCAGACTCAAATTCCATATAAAAATATTTAAAAATATGTAAATAGTCCCAGAGTGGTGTTAAAATGCAGGACACACCAAATTATGACATAAACATCTTTTTTTGAGTCTGTGGATGCGGTTCTCCTTTAAAAAAAGATAAATGGTATTAAACTCATAAAGTTGGCTATTATTTTTAATTTAAAAATAATATTCAAGTTTTTGACTTTCTGATTTACATTTGGTGCTAAAACTCCACACGCATGAAGTTCAAGACAAAAAACAAAATCTGCTTAGTCTATTTATTGGGTTGTTTTTCTAAACACCAGTCAGTACACTCTTTGTTCCTGTTAAGGACATCAGAAATGTCACACAATATGCATCTCATTGGGCTTTTGTAAGAAGCAGTAAGAAGCCACTCCTATTGGTCAAGGCTGCATCGGGCAACTAAGACATCCTCAGACTGAAAAAAAGAAGTTAATGTGTTAGTGCAGAGGCATTTTTTTACAGGAACTGTAACTGCTACAACTACCACATAGAAAGGTAAGTACTGTGTGTGGGTATTCACACACATGTATATGTATGTATTTTATGGAGACATAAGGAGTAGAAACTCTCAACTGTCCCAGATTTTCCCCAATATTTCACAGTCAGTTTCTTGTAAAATTTGTGGTGGTCTAGCAAATCAGTAAGAAATGAAGTCACAGCCCCCCCCATTCTTTTTAGCTTTCTCCTAGATCCTTGAGTTAAGATATTTTGAGGTATTGGGACAATGGGTTTGCATTAAGTTACACAATAATGTCCAACAGTAGTGAGCTGGGAAGATGAATTCCTGTGTGGCAGTTAAGCATGCATTTATTCATTCATTTGATCACAAACATACATCTGAGGACTACAGTCAAAGTCATACAATTGGCTATAACTGATGGCCAAATTCGCACGTGGGGGATATACAATATATGTGTGTAGAACTTAGATGCTCCTCAACTGTCCATGATTTTGCTGGGGGTCTCTGATGTTATGCTTCATGTCAAGTCTTTGCAAAATGTATTGCAATTCTCAATGCAATCAGCAAAAATGATGACAAACATTTTAGTTTCAGACATAATAACCTTCAAAACATGCTACTGCAAAGCCTGCTACTCTAACAAGTTTCACAATATATGAAGGCACTAGTTGTCTCTAATTTTCATTCTTCGTCCACCATTGTTTTTAACTTACTCCTTGATTCTTGAGCTAAGATGCTGAGAGGTATGTGTGGCAGTGCATTGCTGTAGGCTGAACAATGTATTCTGGCAGCAGTAAACTGAGAGGATAAATTCCCATGTGGCAGTTATGCATGTATTCATTCGACACAAACATCTGAGGCGTACAGTCACAATTACGAAAGCGGTTGTAGTTAAGCTCATGTAAGTGTGTGTGTGTGTGTGTGTGTGTGTGTGTGTGTGTGTGTGTGTGTGTGTGTGTGTGTGTGTGTGTGTACTTGTGTATGGGGGTACTCTAATTTGTCCCTAATTTCACAGAATGTCTCTTATTTTTTTTGTCTTGTATTTTTCATCTGTTCCTCAAAGTTCATGTTTTCATGTCAAATCAGTGAGAATAGTAGTCACTTAATAATGAAAAACTTTAAATTCAGACTTAATTACCTTCGAAAAAGTAAGTTAAAACAAAGCCTGTTACTCTAGCAAGTTTCTAAACATATAAAAGCTATAGCTGTCCTTAATTATGGTCCTTTGACCACAATTATTTTTAGCTTTGTCCTTGAGTCATGTGCTAACAGGTTGAGAGGTTGCTACACACTATATTATGATGGCAGTGAGCTAAGAACTTGAATTTCTGTGTGGCAATTGCTTATGTATGCATTCATTCATTTAATTGCAATCAAACATCTGAAGTGTACAGTTACTGTCATATAAGTGATTGTAATTGACAGCCACATCTGTGTATGTGGGATGTAGGGGTTAAAATAAATTACTGTGAACAATGGTTATTTTTACACTCCGATATCCGAGATGTACACAAAGTTGTTTTTTAATTGCTGGGTACAGACGTTTGTGGATAACTAAGCAGTCATTTATTCCTGGCTTTGCAAATAGTCTGCATTTAAGTGAAGTCAGTTGGAATGTTTTACTGTGGCTACATTTTAACACAGTCAGACATCTGAGGTGTGCAAAGACAAAGTGGTTGTGACTGATGAGTATTGGGATTGTCTGTGATGGAAATGACTGCAAGTGTATGGGGGAGGGGATGCAGTGCATCTAAAAGTGGCAAGCTGGCCATCATTCCTTTCAGTTTCCTTCATATTAGTGGCTGTATATAGGGGTCTGGGCAGTATACGTGTGCTAACTGATCATTCACACAGTGGAGCAGCTAGTAGTGGTGCCATCTAGCAGTGCTTGATTCACTAGTTGAGATTTTGGCTGTGATTCCTTCTCTGTGAAGTCTGCATATAATCCCTGACTCTGTGTGGGTTTTATGTATAGGTTCATAGGCTAGTGACCAGGCTAATGACTACTGGGGCCTTTATAAGCCTAGCCATACATCACAAATATATCCCACAAGTTTGTGTGATTTGGGGTTCTTTTAAAGGGTATATGTAAGTTAGGGCATGATTTACAGGCTGCCTCTATCCATTAGAACTATAGGTGTTAGCACACTGGTGAATTTCAGATTACTCATCCACTGGTCCAGGTTGCGCTTGAAAAGGGTTACAGAAGACCTCTGCTTCACATTGACATGAAGCTTGTTCCAGAGAAGGGGAATTCTCTGAGACACATACCTGTTCTCCAGCATGTCCTATTAATGTCATAAGCAAAGTTTAGCTCCACAGATTGAGCAGTTCTGATACTATTTGTTTTGCATATATACAAAAGGTCCATCAGAGTGGGATCCACGGATGCCTCGTATGCATGGCACAGATTGCCTCTCAACAGTCTGAAGGAAACAGAGTATAGGAATAGGGCTTTGAGGTGATCTGCATAAGGCATGTTGTTTACACCCTGTATTTTTCTGTGAGGAACCGCTGTGCATGTTCCAGTTGTTGCATGTGCCTGGTCTGCTTTACATTCAAAACTTGGAAACTGCATCGGTCGACCGGCATGTGGTCGAATAGCAGTTTTCAAGTTGGCAGAGTGTCATACCAAAATGTATCAACTACACTACAGAGAATGGGTGGTTCAACACTGTGCAGGGAGATCGCAATTCAATGAACAGGGAATTAGCCCATTTTCTTACTGTAGTGTGATCTCAGAGTTGGTATATTTAATGTGCAGGGGGAGTAGCGCCCCCTGCAAAATAGTAGAATTAACATACCGTTGACTCTAAAGTGTGACGGTACATTAATGTGCATAGCAGGAGGTGACTGACATCACTTCCTGGTATGTCAAATACATCAAACTATGGATGACAATGTATTCATTTTCACCTTGGTTGCTGTTTTGAAATTGGAAATTCGGCATTAAGCATTTTGTGCCCACATTTTGAAAGGTCAACCTAAGTAGATTCAGAATTTCAATAGTAAATCACCTGGTCCCCTACATACCAAAGGAGGCATTAAACTCAATGATGGTCCTAATGAAGGCTGAATACAGTGGTATAATTATGTTCTTGGACTGAGATGCCATGCCTTTGCTTACAAGTTGAGCAACATGGGAATGATTTTCTTACTATATCAGACACGTGTTGGTCAAAAGCCAGGTTGTTATCTACATACATTCCCAAATCCCTGACTACTGGGTCTACTCTTAGTTGCGTGCTATCAATGAAGTAGTTTCCTAATGTGGCTGCCTTACCAAAGGGTACTATTATGCATTTCTTGCCATTGTGTTTTATGTGGTGACATGTTAGTTCTTCATGTAGGATATCAGTGTCTTGTGGTTAGGATTGTATGACTGCATCCAGTTTGCAATTGTCTGCAAACATGATCAGCCAGAGGCCCTTGATTCTGGCCTTAACTTTCAGAAATAGATGCCAAAAAGGAGCAGATCCAGCAAGGAACCCTGACGGAGACCACTAGTGACTGTTCTTTTACTAGAGGTGCCTCCAGTAAGCTATGGGTTTGATGGGACATACAGGATGACCTACTGCTTGCACAGATATATAGGACTGTGCCTATGGAAATCTGAACACAGAGAAACTCAAGTGTGCTGTCCTGTTTAACTAACCTTGAGGTAAGTTTGCTGCTGATATAGACTGAGACATCTCCAACTTCAGTCCCTGCCTGTGCAGTAGCTGGCCTAAATATGTGGAAAGCATTGTAGCTCTACACTGCCTGCGTGCTCTCTGAGGCTTTAAACCTTGTCTTAGTAACTGACTGCACAGATGTCTGCACTCTCCAGGATGAGGAAAGCTTGGCGAGAGTAGAGTTTCTTGTTTAGTCTCCTGACATCGTGCAGTAGCACCTTTAGATTCTCTTGGACTGGTTTTGCTACGTCAGAAGGTTTGTCAGTTTGGTACTGCCTAAAAAAGGCACAATGGGGAGGACAAAAAAGCCTATAAGGGACTGGTGTAAACCATCCTAGGCAAAGCAACATGGTCTATTGACCATATCCTCCCATGCTAATAAATATTGTAGCTCCATGGAATGACACTAGAAATTAAACCTATTATTAAAGTCATTCACTTTCTGCTCATATTGCAGCATCATCATCATCCTATGTAAAGGTAGAATACTGCTCACTGCAAGACACTTACCTGGCTGGGACACACAGTCTGAGAGCTCCATAATGTCTCTCTACATATAGTCCAGGGAAGTATGTCTCAGGTCATTTACACCAACATGGACTATTATGGAAACATGCGGGTACTTGTGATCTAATGACCCAACTGTATAGGTGATTTGGTAGATCCTGGCCACTGACAGACAACAAACCATGATTTTCTCCTTATTCAGCCTGGTAAGTGGGACATCTGAAGGTCTCCAAATGGAGCCTTCTACGACTAAAATATTGGGTAGTGGGTTGGCTTGCCTTATGGGCTTTGCAGTTGTTCCAAGGGGTATGGGAATATAGGTTGTGCTGAGTGTTGTTTTGGCAGAGTGCTTTTAGGATTGCTGAGGATAGTTTTTGTAGGGTGAATGTCTGGGAGGTCTTTGGGGTCTACGAAGGTTACTTTTAAGTTACTCAGCATATGTTGGTCTATGTGTTGTAGGTGTACTGATTGCATTAACAACCTCATTGTTATTTTGAATGCTTGTATGCGAGAGTTTTGTTGTGCAATTACATCTGTCACATGCTGTTCCACTTCTCTAAGGATTAACTGGTTGTCACTAAACATAAGACAATTTCTACATGGTCTCAGTATGCAGATAGCCACTTAACAGGTGGTGGAGAAATTGGGAAAGTGCTTATCTATGGTATCAGGTCATTTTTTTTCCAGTTGAACTACAAGGAGGTGGCCCAACAGTGGCTTACAGCAGGCTGGCTTGGTTGCCATGAGGATAAAAATTACAATTAGACTATGTATGACGAGATTTGTGCAACAGTACTCCTCAGTGTGCAAATAAGTTGTTCTTTGCAGAGCTAAGTACTGGATAAAGTTAGAAGAAGTTTTATAGGGAGTTTCATTTCTAAAAGCCTGTGTCTATACAAAGCACTGCTAAACACTGCTGTACAATGAGTAGCATACAGCAAACATGCCAAATTTATAGATGGAAAGAAAGCTAACTAAATGAGCTAAGAAGCCCTCTGGCCAGTGAAACAATCCCACTTTAAGCATTCCTATGTGATTTGCAACTTAGGCAGATCAGGCTACCTTGTACTGCTACTAAACCTGAATGAAGCCTTAGTCTTAATATAAAATCACACTTCAATTAGCAAAAATTGAAAAAGTGCCAAAAACAAATCAAGCAACAATAGTACTTGCAAGGTGATTCTAAGACAAATAAGCCACCAATGAGGAATATGCACTTTAAAGTGATTACAAAGCACTCTAACAACAATAACATCGATGAAAAGGCAATATACTTCAGAGTGATAAAATGCAAAAAAAATACAGTAAATAATTTGGGAAAAAAAAGAGCAGCTGTCCTCAAACAATTCAGAAAACTGCAATATTTCAATTAAAAGTACTTACCTTAGTCAAAATGGCACCAAATGCAAGCCAAAAACGCACATAGGCAAGGCCCACACAGTGTGCTCTGGTTTCTTCTCCCAGACCCTCAGCTGTATAATACAGCCCTCTAGCCATTTGTGCTTTTACTTTCATCCTACTCTAACAACAGAAGGGTGCACATAAGTAGCTAATATTTTTTGGGGAGGGGGTAGGAAGGCAGGTACTATTCTCAGAAAGCATTTATATATCATTGCAAAAATGTGTCTTTTCAGTTTAATGGGGAACTACTATCTTGTTATCTTTGAACTTTAAGCTTTAGGCACAACATATTTTTCTTGAAAGAAAAAGTAGACAATGTCTTTCTTTATTCATGATTTTTTTTGTTCAGACCACAGCCATTTATGTATGTATATAGGTTGAACAGGTTAGTCCCACTAGATCAGCAGATCAAAAGGCTGTAAAAAAAAATCTCTAAATTTCTCATCACAGTATCTAGCCCTAATTCAGTTATTTCCTTGAAATTTATTACAGTGAATCTTGGCCAGTTGGGGTTAACTAAAATGAAGGTGGATGGAGCTAAAAAGTAAGACAGACTGTGAAAAAACAAGAAACGTAATCTACCTGGATCATGTGGGGCCAGAATGACTAAGAAATACTGGAGAAGCACTGGGGAGGTGCAGGGGAGATGAATTTGCAAAAGGAGGCCCATTTGTCTAGGGGTCCATTTCACCTACGGCTGGCCTTGTTAATTTGTTAGACATCGAAGATGTATATAGTCAATAAAAAGTTATCACATACTGAGACAGTCTGTGGATGAAACTGAACGATCCTATTGACTGTTGGTCACAGGTAATGGTCATTAAAGCCCTACCCCATTCCAATTAGCCCCACCCATTTATTTGCTTTAAATTCACCAGCCACCATTAGTGCGTAGCATGAATTTTTTGTGTGAGAGGTGAAAAAGAAATTTGCCCAGAGCAAAGCCAGACACATGAAGAACAAGTAACTTCTTCAGAAACAATGACCAATAGTCAGGACTGAACCCCAAACTATGAAGTTGTGAGGTGGAGAGCTTACCACCGAGCCACTGTGATACCCATTAGGGAGTGGGCATGAGCCAAGAAACTGAATGTTGCATTTTTTTGCTTTTGTAACAACTCTATCTAGGCTACAGTGCCTTCCACATATTTAGCACCACAAACAGGGACTAAAGGGGGAGGTATCTTGATCTATGTTGGTAGCAAATACATCTCTAGGTTGGTTGCTCAATTTCATCCATGTAAAATTCTCCATCAACAAGGTTCCCTACCATGTCCTGGCCAGCTACAGGTCACCTTTTATGACCCTTAAAATTCACAATTCTTACCTAGATCTACTAGAGGTGTTCACCATCCAACCAAATCCCTTATTCATAGGAGACCTATCACTAACCCTCTATAAAATGGAAAATGTACACTGCCTCTAGCTCAAAGGGACAACATTTCCTGGACATTATCAACACAAATGCGCTGCACCAGTTGTGCACTCTCCAATCAGAAGATCAAACATATCGGACCTAGTACACACCAATATGGGAGAGCATTGTAGGCCTGTGTCACGTTCTCAGTGGTGAAGTTGGACCACAGAATTGTCTTCCTTGAAGTAAAAATTAACCGGGAATACCCAACTAAACACATAACAGTTAAAATCTATGCTAAAGCAAATTGCATCCTATTAAGTGACAGTTTGTCAAAATTCACAACTCCCCCAAAACTCAAGAACATGGCTACCCATACAGAATTATTTACAGAAACTCTGTGCAAACATGTGAATGTATGCATTGAGGCTGCCATACCTACCAGAAGTATGACCACATCTAACACTAAACACAAACCAAACTGGTGAAATCCTTACCTTAATAAGCTGTATAACAAAAGAAAAAAAAGTCATGGCCAAAATCAGAAAGAGCAATTCTCAGAGACAACAGCTGCCTGATTCAACTAAACAAGAAACTAAAATCTAATAAAGCTCAACAAAGCCAAATATGTGGTCAGAATAGCCTCCCAGGCTAAGGACAATCACAAGGCCTTCTCCAGCTATGTTAGGAGCCTTAAAAGTAATACTCAGCAGTGTGCAGAACTGGTGGTAAATGGTGCAACCTTTACTGACCAGGTGACATATCAAATCTACTGGCTAATAAATTTTAACTCCAACTTCACCCCCCCCCCAACTCCACCCAATATCCCTTCTGAAATCTCTTCTAGCACATCTCCCCAAATATCAACAGGGAGGAGGTCCTGGAGGTACTCAAAAAGGCCAAAAACTCTGCTTCAGTGGGCCCTGACAATATACCTGGTTGCCTCCTAAAGAGCTTAAAACATGACCTAGCAGGGCCACTTGAGGCACTCTTCAGTTACAGCCTCAGAACAGGTAACATGCCACGTGAATGGAGTGCACAACAGTCCTTGCTCTTCATAAGGGTGGACCATCAACTGTCTCTGGGAACTACAGTCCTATCAGTCTGACAAGTCTAATATGCAAAGCCATGGAATGAATCATGGAAATGATCAGCAAGGACATTGGCAAACTACAGAGACTGGACCCATCCCGGTTTGGCTTTGTAAAGGGAAGGGCATGCTTACTTAACTTGGTAGACTTCTTCAAGAGGGGCACCATGGCTATGGATGAGGGGAAATGGTGCATACCATCTACCTTGACCTGGCCAAGACGTTTGATACAATACCCCACTCAGGTTTTGTTGACAGAACTAGGCATACATCTCTACATAACTCACTAGATTGTCTGCTGGCTCACAGACAGGACCCCAGAAATTAGAATCAGTGAGACCACCTCTACCAAGACACCAGTCACCAGTGCAGTACCCCAGAGTTGTGTGCTATGGCCCTCTCCTGTTAGGCATCTAATTCTCAGAAGTTATGGCTAATGTAACAGGTCTCTGGCTCACCAAGTTTGCAGATAACTGTAAAATTGAGAGTTATCATAGATCCCCCCCCCCCACAACACCAACATCCTACAAGAGGGTCTAAACGCAGACAAATGGCTGGTGTGAAGGCCATAGAGTAAAACTCAGTGCAAAGAAATACATTCTAGTGTTCTTTGGGAAATTGTCTACCCAAGCTAATCACTCCATTGATAAAACATCCCTAAGAGCTGACCCAATAGTTAGAGATCTGGGAAGATCCAACACATAGCCAAGATAGTAAGAAAATCATTCTATGTCACCCAACTCATAAGTAAGGGTATGGCATCCAGGTTCAAGTAAGTACGCCTCTATTCAGCCCTTATCAAACCCATCACTGTGTACAATGCCCTCTTTGGCATGTACCTTACCAGGTACTTGCAACAGCTGGAATGCCCTCAAAGGTTCCTCCCCAGCAGAATCCATGATATGAATTATCCTGCCCTACACAGATCATCTTAACGTCCTATCTCCGTACTCAGTCTCCTAGAGGTAACTGAGAGATGATCTATGCTTAGTATATAAGGCATCCTCAGATCCAGCTCTGATGGATCTCTTGCATATTCACAAGAAAAGCAATACCAGAAAACACTAGATCTAAGGAGTTGAACTTTGTCTGCAACATAAATAAAACTTGCTAGAGGGACCATTATGTGTTTCAAAGGATCCCGTGCCATGTAATACGCTCCCCATCTACATGAAGCAGAGTTCATTCCTGACTCCATTCAAAAAAAACTTTAATCATTGGATGGGAAACTGCAAATTCACACCTGGTCTGGCCCTAATATCTCTGATGGATGGAAGTTGACAGTAAGTACATTAAATGAATCCCCAACCAACAACACCCCCCCCCCCCACATAACTCTTAGCTACCTCTTTACTAACGCACCTCACTATATAGGCATCCAAGGAATTCTGGGACAATACTGGGTTGGTTGCACAGCTAGACTTGTAAAGACCCTGGTGGGTATTAGCCTAGTATAAACATATGAATCTTATCAGAGTACATGTGTTTTCCATTCTTACATAAGCTTTTAGAGTCCTCTATAAAGATATGCAGATGACATTCTGCCCCACTCAGTTGAAGGCCAGTTCTTTCTTGTTGCTTACCTCTCAAAGGTCAAGAGGAATACCTGGATATCATCTGCTACCAGCTTCTCCAGAGATAGACTAGTTCTCAAAGCCATGGATGTTCAACTTATTGCAGAAGCTATCTGTTGTGTTACATCTTGTTGCAATTTAACTAAATGCTGCTACCTGGCTGCACTCCTGGAACCACCTCTCTCCTGTGGACTATATACTTGTAGACTAGTACTGGTAGCGATAGTTTGCAGGTATTGACTAGTGGCTTACAGCTGCTTATTGGTAGCAGCTGTATGGTTTTCTGCCATTTGTCCTAGATAGTCCCCAGTAACTGTAATGGCATTCACTAAAGCTTTATCAGCCTCCTCCATTTTATGGCCAAACACAGCAGCAGCCCACATACAGATAGGTATAAGTAGTAGTACAAAGTAGTGCCACTTCATAGTTTCAAGTGATTATAGTTCACAAACTGTCAGCTGCTTACAGATTTTGTATCATAATACGGCTTTCCCAAAGTCTGTCTCTGTCACTGGGAAATCATAGTCCCACACTTCAAAACATAGAGTAAACATTGATCATATCAGCACAAATTGTAGTGCTTTTTAGACAGTTAATGGTAGGGATTAAAAATTCTTACATTCGCCACAAAATGTTATATGAAAGCTCAACAACAACCACAGAAACACTTATCAGTCGCTATGTGTTTATTTACAAGAGAGGTGAACAAAAATGTGTTCTTTAGGCAAAATAGAAACAGAAAATGTAAACAAAATACAGTCTTTTGTATTTACAGCACTGAGGAAGAAAACAGCTCAGGATTGCTTCCTTCCCATAAAACACAATACACACAAATAGTTTCTTTAAGCTGGCCTAAAATGTCTAAGGCTCATGGGTATTTTCCTTTAGCACCTCCACAGCACAATCAGAAACACTTCCACAGGTAGGAAAGAGAACACCAGCTTCCCATACATACAAGGCAAAATTCCCACATACAATAGCCTTCCTTCAAAGTGCCTTTGTAGGATAGAAAATCCACTCTTACAAAGATTTCTTTCTACACTCATAGTTACCAGATACTCCTACCCAGAAATCTCTCCAGGGTTAAATATAATCAGCCATGACAAATTTATTCAACTCACCCCTCATATACAGTTGGTTTTACCTTTGCATGACTTTGTTTCCTGTCTGCTGAGCTTGTAATCTACTGTCAACAGCACAAACTTTAGTGTATAAAGTACAGTTGTGTAACTTGAACTTACCATAACAGTACATGTTCAAATATCACTGCTGCAACAGCCTTAGTTATAGGGGTTATATCCTGACAAGTATACAATAGCTAGTCAGCTTTCAAAGATTCAGGGTACCTTCCACGATCCCAAATTGTCAAGCATCTTGAGCTGAGCTGACTAAAAGACAAGTTTAGGCACAAAGCCCTTCAGAGCTTTCCTGCCAAAAGAAAGAGGCAGGCTGATCCCTGAAAGGACAATGCTAGGAGCAAAAAATAAATTTCCACACTCTGGCATAAAAAAGCACACCAGAAAACAAGGGAGATGGGGAGAGGGAGTGGCTACTGCAACAGGGATCATTTGAACATCTACGGTTATGGTAATTTGAACTTACACAACTGTACTATCTTCTTCATATTGATCACAGATGCAGTAACCTATCTATATGGGTAGATTACCGTACCTAACCATATTTGGGAGGAAGCAGGTACCAGAAGCCCCTGGAGAATGGTCCTAGCAAAGTCTGATGTAGACCTGGAGAAGGAATTATTCTTATAGTGTTTTGCAAAAGTATGGACACAGGACCAAGTTAGCAGCTTCTTCTAGAATCCAACCTTTTCCCAAAGCCACAGATGAAGAAAGGTCCTGGTAGAGTGAGCCCTGACCCTACCTATAATAGAGTTTTCATGGTGGGCATAACAAAGTTAATAGCCATAAATAACATTTGGAAATACTTTGTTTTGACACAAGTTGTCCCTCTTACCTTCACAAGAAAGGAACAATTGATATGAATTTCTGAAAGATTTAGTTTTGTCAAGATAGTACCAGAGTTGTCTGTGGACAACCAAAGTATGGAGTATCCTTTATCCCTCATTTTTAGGTTCAAGAAAGAAAACGGGGAGATGGATATTTCAGCGAAAAGTAAACTGATACCACTTTAGGCATAAAAGAAGGATTAGTTCTCAAACAAACCCTCTCCCTATGGAAAATGAGGGTGAGTTGAATCAAAATAAGAGCTTGCAACTAAGATACCCTTCTTACAGAGGTCAGAACAATCAGTAAATCTGTTTTCTACATTAACATCAAGTCAGCTAAATTAGCTGGTTCAACTGGAACAAGTGCAATGAGGGTCTACCCTGGTTCTGCTCAGCTTGTCTGTCACAGTTTTGCTCCGATGGAATGTAGGAGAATGAGATTGTGCTCTAAAGGTATATCCCATGCTAACATGGCTAGTCTGCTAAGTGGGTATGATGTGTTTCCCCCTTTATGGGCCACATGACTGTAGTATTGTCTGTAACCACAAGAAGTCATTCCAGGGGCCAAAGATGGTTCAGAGAGTTCAGTGCCTAGATCAGGGTAAGAATCTCCTTGATATTTATGTGCTTGCATCCATCTTTGATGTCTCACACTGCCTGCACTTAACTGCTCCACAAGGAAAGTCTGAAGCATCTAAGGTGACAGACTGCTTTGGACCAGGAAGGGAGAAGGGGAGACCTGGACTGAAAGATATTTGCTGTCTCCACCAAAATATTTCTCTTTTGACAAACCTCAGTACTGGGATCTGAAAAGATAAAGGGTGTGATGATGGACCAAAGAGATTTCAGATGCCACTGTATTTCTTTCATGCAAAGTATTTCCAGTGTTATCATGAGAATCATACATCCCATGAGACCCAAAATCCTGAGGTGTTCCCTTGCTGTGACTGAAATATGACTGGAAAACCTTAGAAAGAGATCTAAATAAAGATCTATTTTTCCTGCGTAGAAAAGCTCTTTGAACTCGGGTGTCTAGTTGACATTCCAGGAACACAATCCTGTGCAAGGGAGACAAGAAAGGCTTTTGAATGTTCTCTTGGAATCCCATCTTGTGCAAGAGGTCTTTCAACCAAGAGAAAAATTCCAGAATTTTTCTAAATGACTGCACTGATAAGAAAGTTGTCTAAATATGGAACAATGTGGATACCCTGTAACATGAAATGAACTATAATTGGAGCTAGACACTTTGCAAACACTGCTAGTGCAGTGGGTAGTCCAAACAGTAATGCAGACATTAAGAAATGCCTGAAGTCTGGATGAATAGGGATATGATGATGACCATCTTTTAATTCCAGTGTTATGAGGAGACTCAAAAGAGGAAGAATAGGTGACAAGTTGTAAAGTGGGATCCATATCACTTGATCCAGTTTTTAGAAACTCAAAATTCATATGATCGAGACCATATGACCAAGTTTCTGAAAACTCAAAGTTTTTAAATGGAGATCATGGTACATCGAGGATCGAGAAAGTTACCCTTTTCTTCACTGTAGTGCAGTCTCAGAGTTGGTACATGCAATTTGCAGAGTGTGGGGGGCTTGACCAACTGCATATATGTAAAAAAAAAAAAAAAGTATATTTTTGTGGGGGTTTTTTGTATTCTTTGTTGTTTTTTTATTGCTCAAGTTTTCGGAAACTTGATCATATAGTCTTATCAGTATGAATTTCGAGTTTCTGAAAACTTGATCATCTGACATAGATCCGTGAAGTGACATTTTGAATTTGGGCAATATCACAAACAGGTTTAGGAAAGAAAAATCTAGAACTGGTCTCCAAGCATTTTCTTTCTTTGGCACTAGAACATCCTTGAATAAACCCCTTACCCACCTGGGAAGGAGGAACTGGTTCTATCACTTCTTGGGACAGCATGTGATGAAGAACAGGTGGAAACACAAGAGTCTGATCTGCAGGATGAGGAATGACCCTGGAAAGGAGGGATTTCCTTACACTGCCATTTGTATTCCTAATGATTTCCAGAACCAATTTGTCTGAAACAATTTATTGCCAAAGAGAACAATGGATATTCAGACTTTCTGGAAGGGTGAGAGGGGGATCACAAAGTCTCTTGAATTGTTCATACTTGGACTGCCCTTGATTTTGGGAGGTTTGAGACTTCTTTTTGAAACCTCCTTGCCACTTCTTAAACATCTGTTTACCTGAATTCTCTTTAGATGGTCTATTCTGCTTTTTTTTTTCCAAAACTGTATAGGGAAAAATAATCCCTTGGACAAATAGGAAAAGGAAGGCTGAAAAATCATATACATTTCTTGGATCATTTTGCTCCTTTCATCACACCATTTGATCAGCTCTGCAGCAGAGGGGCCAAACATTAAATCTCTATCCTAGGGAGAATTTAAAATCTCATTTTTATCATCATCTGGTGGGTTCTGAGAACGCAGACATGCAAACGTCTTCAAAACAGTACCAGCGGTCAGGGCCTGAACGTAGTATCAGTCATACACAGCAGAAGTAACTAACTTATGCAAAGCAGAGTTTCCTCACAAGAAGAAACTGTAGACAAAACATTCCACATACTTTCATAATTTGTCAGAACAAGCTTTAACATACAAGCCTAACAATTCAAAATTCTGAAATTCAAAGTTGCAGAAGTACACACCTTTTCCCATACCTAACACTTTTCCCATCCTAATCAAAAACAGTAGGATTGGAATTAACTACGTTCTTAGCAGCAGTGGGATCAACTAAAGGTACAGCTGCAGGGTCAGGTTTGGGTAGTGTATACAAATTTAAGACGGGTGATCTTTATAAATCCTACATACCTTTTTAGGGGCAGCTAGCTGACTATCAGAAAAAACTGCATGCAGTAATACACACATCCTCTAAAGATGACAGAACAGGAGGAATGGGTGTAGGTTCAGTAAAATCCTTCTATAACAACTCATAGTATTTCCTGAGGGACCCAGAAACTTCAAGTGTTCTCCCTATGAAAACACTAGTACATTCCAGCAATAATCTCAGAGAAAGAGAAACTCCCAAAGGGAAACTTAGAAAATGACCTCTTCTCTGAGTCTGAACCAGAAATCTGAAGGGGAAAAAAACTATCTGTCCCTGCATCTTCCTTTTCAGATTCAAAATCTTGAATTTGTTCCAGAAATGAGGAATCCCTCTTTCTTTACCAGAAATAACTTTATAAAAATGATCAATAGCCTAAATTAAACCTTAAGCCACACCCAGTGAAGTATTCTTATTCAAAAAAAATTGAGAAGGTATATGCTTGGATTTCTGTTTATTTTTGACAGGAAAAACAGGGCCAACCCTGTTACTAATGGCAGAAACTGCTTCCACAAAACTGGACACAGCATTCTGACACAATAGGGAAACCTTCCTGGTTATTTCTCCCAAAATTTACAAGAGTGGCCCTCCCTTGTCCACTGTGGGAACCCCAACAGCAGCAGCAGAAGATGTGGCCAACCCAAGGTCCATAATGGCTGCAACTGCTACATCAGAGGGATCTGGGGTAAAATATGAGCAGTCTACGGTACAACAAATGGTCACAGCAGTCACCCACCTGCATCTGAGGCAAATTGCTAGCCTGCTGTGGTGGCAAAGGCCGTTTGCTTATTTTTTTTTTCTTTTTGTAACTAGAAGGACCAACAGTGGGACCGGTGGTCTGTTTCATGTTCAGGCTGAAATAATGCCTCTTTCCCCAGAGAAGATAAACAGTAATTTCTAGTAAACATTACCAGTCCACAGAAGTTACTTTTTAAGACATTAAAAACACAGAAGAAAAAAAAAAACACTTTAAAACACCACGCCTGCCCCACAAAAGAAAAAAAATAAATACAATTTCTCTGCAGGAAAAAAAATGTTTTCAGTTACTTTACACTACTTTTAAACTGAAAGGAAAAAAAACAAGTGCTCCATTTAAATAGCATATTACAGTCCTGAGACAGTCCATTAAATCAAAACACTCCTAGCTTTAAAATAACTTTCCAGAAGAAGAAAGTAATAAAATAGCATCAAAATAAAAAAAATGGAATGTATTCTCCTCAAAGGGAACCTGTCTATCCAGAAATGGAAAACAAAAGGCAGCCGTCGATCCTCGAAAACCTCAAAGGAACATATTCTTCAGTGGCAATAAACCTCTGAAGGGCTTCGTGTGCAGAATTGTGTTTTAGTCAGCTCTACTCAGGCTGGTTAAGACTTTTGGTGCATGGAAGGTGTTCTGAAGCTTCAAAAGCCAGATGGCCTTTACATTTTTGGCAGGATATAACCCATATAACCAAGGTTATTGCAGCAGGGATCAATATGATGAACATCATAAATTCAGTTGAGGCTTTCCTAACTTCCACACTACTCCTCCTCATGTTCAAAGTTAGCAAAGTAGCCACTAGATTACAATATATGTATGTATGGATATATGAATGGTTGTAGTTCAGTTGACTGAGAACCGCTTTAGTCAAATACATTTGTTTTTGGCACCAGTGATCGAATGCTTGTTTAATTTTGGAATGTTATAATTGAATCACACAAGGTCAACTATAGCATTTGATGGTGTTTTTCCTTTAGTTGCAATTGTGTGACCATGTAGCCAACATATTTAAGTTAGGGATGGAGAGGATAAAGACCTCACATTGAAGGTGTGGGGATGTCTCCCCCATTAAATAGGTTAATTTGGGGTTTCAGCTTTGTTGGTTTGAATTTTATGTGCGATTGCAAAAGAAATAATTAGCTGATACTGTTTTGCAACCTTATGGTGGGTGGGTGTGATTGTGTAATATTTGTGCTGATAGTGTGTAGGATTGGTTTCCTTTCAATTGGATCACAAAAGATAACTCTTACATTTCCTTCTACAGTCTAAAGTAGTTGAATTATTTATGGTTTAGGGGGTTCAACCCTTTTTTCCACAGTTTTTGCACTTCTGAAATTAGCATTCAATATTAAAGGAATAGGATTTTTTTATAAATTAATACATATTCATACATACATATATATACATATATATATATATATATATATATATATATATATCTATACACACACACACACACACACACACACACACACACACACATACATACATATATAGACATAACACATTCTATACATATCCTTTTTATCTCTTAGTTTGTATGACATATTCGTAGTACCTGAAATAATTTCTTTATTTGTTTTAGCCTATAAACATGTAATGCATTCCTTATACAACTACAATCTACAGTTTTTATATAACATTATTATAATTAAATTTTGTGTTTGGACCAGTTAGTGGATAAAGACTCATAAGGGCTAAATCATTCACTTGTTTAACACAAGGCTTTATAACTAAATAAAATAAATAGAAGCATTCATTCCTCCATGATTAATCACTCCCTTAGTCAAACAGATGGTTAAGAGGGAGTTGGAGTCTGTCCTGGTACTCTTATGGGTTCAAAACAGAGAAACTATAGTCTTGGATATTGTGTCAGATGGACACAAACATCCACTTGTTCAAATCTAGGAGCATGTTTGAGGATTATCAGTTCACCTTTGGCATTTCTTTTGGATTTGTTAGGAAAATAGAGCACTGGCTGAAAATTCATACAGACACAAAGATTATGTGGAATCTTCACAGAAAAAAAACTGACTGAGAAGTGAGCTGGAGAACCAACTGCTGAGAGACAGCAATACTAACAGCAGAAGTAAGAAAATCTAAACAAATTCTTAAATTCTGCTTCAATGTCTTTTAACATGCGAGTTTAGCAAGCCAGGATATAAAAACAGATGTCTTTGTAACTTAAAATTCCAGGGCAAAATAATCTATGTTGTGAATTAATACATTTACACACAAACTTGGAAGAAATGAAACCAGCACAAAAAAGAAACTTCAAGAAGGTTGTTCCAACTCACTAACTAGAAATCCAGTTTACTGAATCCAAAATTTAATTGTGAGAGCTTTCGTCCACATAAAATATTAAACTTCTTCAGACATTCTAAAATCCCCAGTAAAAAGTCCAAGGTACCCAAAAGAAGGGAAGTCCAGTCACAAAGTGAATAAAAACAGCTTTATTCCAATGAACCAAACCACATTAACATTTCTTAAACTCGACAAATACATTTTCGTTTAAAGTACTTCATCAGATGCAGACTGAAAAAATAAAATACACAGTTTTTATATTCTCAACAGGTTTTAACTTGTGATTTTTTTGGTACCTTGGTGTGCTTTTTTACAATCTAAAATCCCACAATTCAAGCATTAAATAAGCTAATGAATTATGACATCACAAAATACCCCCCATTTTCCAAAATTCTTAAAGATATTTCATACATAAAAATCGTATATGCTACAAGTTTGATATCACATTCATTGTACAACCCATATTATAGTTTAACTTAGTTTTCACAAGTAGACTTTAACTATTTGTTACCTTACCAAAGATTTTAACTTTAAAATGCATTTTAAAGAACAGTGGTCATTTAGACCTGGAAAGGAATGTGCATTTAATTTCAATTGCCAGAGGAGTTCCCTTTCCTCAAATTTTAATGCCCAGGGTCCTCCCCTGGCATGCACATCAGCTTGTTCAATAATCACATAATGAAAATAATGGTTGGGTTCTTCCATCACATGTCTGGCTAAAGGATTTCTCATATTTTGCTTATTTATACTATACTGGTGTTCGTATATTCTGTGCGTAAGGTGCCACTTTGTTTTCCCTATGTAAAAGCAGTCTCACCTTTGGCACTTAGCTAGATAGATAACCACTTTTGTATCACAATCATACTTTTCCTGTAAGTGTATATTGCACATTTTAAATATTAAGATGTTGTTACATAGATATACCTACAATAAAGGCATCTGCCATATTTCCTTATGCCTTTATTAGGAATATAGGGTCTTCTTAGATCTTATCTATAACTATTTTCTCTTTGACAAGGAATATTGTCTACAGAAGAGCGGCATTGCCATGGGGTCTCCTTGTGGGGACAGCTTCGCCAACTGTGTCATGGCATATTGGGAACAATTATTTCTTTTCCAGAGCCCAAGATTTCAAAATAATGTTTCCTGGTACACTCATTACCTGGATGACATGTTTTTGATTTTTAAGGGAAACTTGGAAGAGGTTAACTATTTTATGGAAGATTCATCTCACATGACATTTTTCTTACAATTTACTTCACAATATGAAATGGAAGAAATATCATACTTGGACGTCCTATTAACTAAAGATTTAATGAACAATAGATATACAGCCAGAATATATAGAAAACCCACATACTCCAGTGATTTCTTACACTTTGACAGCAGCCACCCTTTACATCAAAAAAGGGCTGTTGTGAAAGGACAGTTGGTAAGGGCAGCAAAAATTAGCTTCTTAAATAACTACTTTGAGATGGAATGTGACACCCTTAAAAACATGTTCCTCAAGAGGGGGTACCCCTTGAATTTATTGGAAGATATCATAAGTGAAGTAGGGAGAAAAGGGACAATGGGACATTTTAGACCCATCTTGAATAAAAATATCTATGAATACGAGGAACATTACAATTCTCCTATAATGCACATAAGTAGTTAGAGGTTTTAGACTTCAATGTCAGTTTTACTACATTATTTTCCCTTGATGCCGACATTTAAGGGATATTTTGAATAAAAATTGGGCCCTAATTAATGATGATGTATCAGTGAGAAATAAATTAGGACTCAAACCAATAACATCATATAGAAGGGGCTTTAATATTAAATCCATTCTAGAGAGGAACAACAGACCATATACTCCTAATAAAGGCATGAGGAAATATGGCAGATGCCCTTATTGTAGGTATATCTATGTAACATCATCTTTGAACATTGCAAAATGTGCAATATACACTTACCAGGGAAGTATGATTGTAAAGGAGTTATCTATCTAGCTAAGTGCCAATAGTGCAACTGTTTTTACATAATTAAAACAGAGCGGCACCTTAAGCACAGAATATACGAACACCAGTATAGTATAAATAAGCAAAATATGAGAAATCCTTTAGCCAGACATGTGATGGAAGAACTCAACCATTATTTTCATTATGTGATTATTGAACATGTGGATGTGCATGCCAGGGGAGGACCCTGGGCATTAAAACTTGAGGAAACGGAACTCCTCTGGCAATTGAAATTAAATGCACATTCCTTTCCAGGTCTAAATGACTATTGTTCTTTAAAATGCATTTTAAAGTTAATCTTTAGTAAGGTAAACAGATAGTTTTCACTAAGTTAAACTATAATGTGGGTTGTACAATGAATGTGATATTAAATAAAAGAGGGAAAAGTACAATTCATAGCATGAAAAAGGAGATGTTCACAATCTTAGCCTGCAAGTGGAATGAGTAGTTTACTTACAAATATATAATCTGCTAATCTGTTAAGTAACCATTTCATTACTTATTATACTAACCTGTTAAGTCTTTATTCTCCATGATTTGGGGATACACATACACAAATGATAAACACTAAATGTTTCTTTTTCACTTATACTTTGCAGTTGTGCAAAGGCCATCCTTTCTCTCTGCATCTAGGAACAACAAGACACAGTGTGTCAGTGGCTCTACAAACAGCAGATTTTCTCTTCAGCTGAAAAGGTTCCATCATCAAGTACTCTGATTCATTTTCCAGTACTAACAATGCAGTGCAAGATTAGGGTGTGCTGCATTCAGGAGGGGCTGTCTTTCAGAACAGGCATTTAGATGGAAGCCCCATATGCCTCAGCTGGTGGTAGATCAGGGTGATGTAAAATACCCCATGGCACTTAAAAAAGTAAAATTAATTTCCCTGATGCCTTAGCCATATTTACCCTAGAGTCAGTACAATCATCACTTACAGTCTACCCTAAAAATAGGGCATGCCAGGTGGAACTAACCAAGTCAACAATAGTGAAATAAATAAAATGATAGATAAAATAAAACACATCATCTACTGAAATCACTAACTGTATTATATGCCATCAGAGTTGCATGATAAAGACTAATGGATATTTTAAAAATTAAGCAAATGCAAACAAACAGAGCTACATCATACAAATGCTACATCATTTCCTCTTAGAGATGACCAAAATCACTGGGAAACCTGAAAACTGCTTCCACAGAGTCAGCTTGAAATTAATGCTAGGGCCATTGAGTCCTGGCTGTGTCTGACTGGGCAATGTGTATCTTGACTGTGTCTGATTGGGCAATGTGTATGGGACTTCTCAGATTAGTCACTTTGCTATTTTGGTGGAAAAGTCTGACAATTTTAATTCTGGACCATTGTGCAGATTGGCTCTCTGTTGTGTTGAGCTGCAGTATGTTCCACTCAGGGCATATAAACCTATAAACCTTGGTAACATAGGATGAGACTGCTGATCTCCAGTGTTTTTGGTGAGAGAAGGAGTAAAGGAACACACAATTCCTAGTTGAAGTTGCATGCAGCTCCAGTGAGACCAGTACTATTGGCAGCCAGGTAGTAGCAAATATACAAATTACTAGTCATTACTCTTGGCAAAACTAATTTTGTCTTTTCGCTACATATTGCTAGGTTAGCTGCCATCTAACCTAACTTCAGAGTAGTATCCTAAATACTTCATCCATACAATTTCAGGGTTTACTACAGTAGTGTACCTCCAATCTCTCAGTTCTGTTACCAGTCCTACTCTTCCACTCTCTAACAACATCACTCAATGGCCTCTTTTCACCCTGTCATTGGTTAGTCTTATCACAGTATATGTTGCAAGGCAGTGTAGCAACTGCCTTTTGCTTACTGACTTTTCACTGCTTCTGCCAATTGTTAGTATAATCTACAAGAGAACTGAATATTTAAGAAACATGGAGACAAACCTCTTGCACCAGCTCACTATTGGTAAGCATCATACATCCACAACAACACATCATCAGATCCGGAGCATATGCAGAGTCTGTGAAGAAAATTTTGCCAAAACCTCCTAGGACATGCACTAAAACATATCATCCTCCAGCGCACAAGGCAACACCTATCCCATCTCCACTCACATCCTCTACAAATTCACATAGCTCATGCATAAGGAAAAAGGAAAGCAGGCCCAAACCTATTAGGCCCACTAAGTCTGATCCCACACAGGGAAATGTTTTACTAACAGATGACTCTATACTTAGGCATACAGACTGAATGATGCCTAGATACCAAGAGAAGACAACAGGTTTTATCAATTAGCTATTTAGCTGGTGTCATTCTATGGGAATCCAGTGCATGGTCAGCTTGGAAATGAGAGTTTATATAAAACTTCCTATTTGGCCAGGGATGGCCTATGCCTCAAATATCAGGGCTTCCCATAGTGTCTTTTTGGGCATTCCAACACAGTAAATGTAAACTCAAATACTGACAACAGCAAATGTCACTACTCAATCCCAGAAGTGTAAATAGAAAGATGACCGTACTTGAGGCCCTTTTTCAACTCAAGCATATTAATATTTGTGTGGTTTCTGAGATACTGTTTCAATGCAATAACAACACTCTCACTATATTACAGCTTAGGATCTATCACACCTTTAGGTCATTTGGTAACACTGCAAAAATATTACCTTTTGTAAAAAATGCGATCACCTCATGACAAATTTCCTATGACAATAGCCTGAAGCCACCATAGAGTCAAATCACCCTTTACAAATCCATCTATTGCTTCATTGCTTGCTACAGATAATATATCAATATTCTCCACATAGGTTCATAGGTAGGTACTAGGCTATCTGCCCGAAGGTATTTATAAGCCTAGCCAGAATGTGTTGGCTTTCGCTGCCCCCTTCGATTAGTTCCCTGTGCTTCTGTCCAGCAGAGCCACTAAAGTGATCCCGGGGTAAACTTTCTCTTTCTCATTCACTCATCAAGGCTTCTCTTGAAGAGTGTTAGTGAGGAGCAGCTCTGCCTAATGTAGATTGGAATCTTGTTTCAAAACATGGGAAGTCTCTGGGACAGGAATCTATCCCTCCAGCACATCCTATTTATTGTTGTGGTGAAGTTTAGATCCCTAGAGCATGTGGCTCGAGGGGATATGGTTTTCTTTAGGTGGAGCATGTCTATCAATTCTGGGTTGGACATGGCCTTGTATGTCAGGCAGAGATCACCTCTGAGTAGGCGGTATGCAACCGAGTACAGCTGGAGTTTCTTCAGTCGAGCTGCATAGGGCATCTGTTTGAGGCCAGTGATCCTCTTGGTGACTTACTTCTGTGGTCTTTCCAGCTGTTGTAGGTGTCTTGTAAGGTACATCCCAAATGGGGCATTGTACTCTATGATGTGCCTGATGAGTGATGAGTAGAGGGGCACAATGACCTCTTTTGATCTGGATGCGAACCCTTTTGTGATTAGGTGGGCCACATAGAAGGATTTTCTAACCACTTTGGCAATGTGATTATCAAAGGAAAGATTACTATCTACTTGGGTCCCCAGATCCCTTATTGTGTCTTCTGTATTTAGGGGACTACCACCTATGTGGTAGTTTGTGGGTACTTTGTTTTTTTCCAAAGGGGCTGACTATGCACTTTTTGGTATTTAGCTTGAGGCCATGATTTTGACACCAGGTATCCATCTCAGTGAGACCCTTTTGGAGGATGTCTGTGTCAGCCGGAGAGTCAATTATAGCCCCTAGTTTGAAGTCGTCTGTGAACTTGGTCAGCCATAGTCCTCCTGTGCTTGCCTGTACCTCTGAGAAGTATATGATGAACAGGAGGGGTCCTAGGACTGAGCCCTGGGTAACACCACTTGTAATCAGTTTAGAGTCGGACCTAGCTCCCACAACTTTCACCATGTGGGCTCTGTCCATGAGCCAGTTGGCAACCCATCTTGTGACATAGGGGTTTATGTTCAGGCTGGTGAGCTTGTCTATAATACCAGAATGGGGAATGGTGTTGAAGGCCTTTGCGAGGTCTAGGTAGGCTGTGTGCACCACCTTTCCCTCATCTATAGCCCTGGTAACTGTCTCAAAGAAGTCCACCAGGTTTAGGAGGGATGATCTGCCCTTATCAAAGCTGAACTGGGGAGGGTCCAGTGTTTGGAGGTTCCCAATGTCTCTGTTAATGAGTTCCATGATGATGTGCTCCATAGCCTTGCAGACCAAGCTAGTCAAGCTTATAGGGCAATAGTTTCTGGGGTCTGTTGTGGGTCCACCTTTGTGCAGCGGAATAACCGTTGCTGTGAGGCACTCTATGGGTACGTAGCCTGTGGAGAGGCTGAGTTTGAACAGTGTGTTTAGGTGAGGGGTTAGTTCGTCTTTGAGCTCGTGTAGGACACAGCCTGGGACACCATCCAGTCTCATTGATGCTGTGTTTTTGGCTTTGGAGAGGGCTATTTTAACTGGAGTGTCTGTGATTTCATGGGCTCTACATTCTTCTGGTATGATTATGGGCCCTTTTTGGGGTGAGAGGGGGGTGAAGTTTGCACCGAACCGGTCTGCCAGGATGTTGGCGATATTGGTCGGTTCAGTGTATTTTGTGTCATTCTGCAGTAACTCAGAGCAGATCTGAGCATTGCCACTTAGATTCTTGACATAGCTAAAGAATGCCTTGTGGTTATCTTTGGAGTCCTTGGCAATTTTTCTTTTGAAGCTAGCCTTGGATGATTTTATGAGGGATCATAGTTTCTTGCTGATAATGATCAGGATGTCTTCCCTTCTTGAGATTTTACACTTTTCTGTACTAGTTTCCTCCTTCTGTTGTATAGCTTGTTTATGGCAGGGGTCCACCAGACTGGTTTCCTTTTCTTGGAGGAGCGAGTCTTGATTTTGCTTGGGATAGTACGATCCATGCATTCTTGTAGGTGCCCGTAGAATGCATTAGTAAAGGATTTTGTAGTTTGGACAGGGTTATCCTTTAGGATGGGGGCTTTGAAACTTTCCACCTCGGTCTTAAGTAACGTGAAGCTTGCTTTTGAAAAGTTTTTCACTGTGGTTTCCTTGACTGGGGTTGGGGGCGGAATGTGGATATCCAGAGTGATTTGTTGATGGTCAGATCTAACCAGCAAGTGGTTGACCTCTGGTGTGGAACACCGGTCGCCCATGTTGGTGATTACCAGGTCCAATATGCTGTCACCTCTGGTGGGAGTGTTGACCAGTTGATCCAGGGCATTGGCTAGGAAATGTTGGGCAAGGGAGTTAGTACTTGAGTAGTTCTCCCAGTTAATGTTTGGGTAATTGAAATCACCCAATATTAGGGTGTTTGGTAGGACCTTTATGTTTCCCAGTGTTTCAGGAAATGCAGAATGGCAGTCCTGGGACATGGCGGGTGATCTGTAGCAAGCTACAATTTGAATTGCAGTTTTGCCCGTTGTTAGTTGCACATGGATGATCTCTGAAGCATCATGCTGTGCCACTAAACTGGATGTTTGGGTATCCTTGATGAATATGGATACGCCCCCACCTTTTGTATTTCGGTCCGGGTTCTGTGGCCAAAATGTATGGTATGAGTTGTAGCCTGGTAGTGCTGGCATGCTCTCTGGAGCCTTAAACCAGGTTTCTGTTACTGCACATATATCGATTTTCTCCATATTGAGGAGTGCCTTGAGTGAGTGCATTTTGAGGTTTAGACTTCTGGCATTGAGCAGCATTACCCTCAGTTTTTTGTTACTTGTGCTATTTACGGCAGTGGGTTTGTCTTCTGAGCCTTGCCTAAAAAGGCACTATGGGGTGGCAACAACCTTGGCCAGTATTCAAAAGCCTAAGGGTGACAGGTGCAAGCTGTCTCTAGCGAAGCAGCGTGGCTTGTCGAGCATGTCATCCCAGATGGACAGACACTGGATCCCCTTTGAATGACACCAGAAATTTGGACAATTGTTGAAATTAATAATTTTTTCTTTATACTGAGGTATCATTCTTGGTGAGGGCAAGATGCTATTCAGGGTCAGGGTCATACCGGCCTGGGCTACGTGATCAGAGAGCTTTTCCATGTCTCTTTTCATGTAGTCCAGGGAGGTATGGCTCAGGTCATTCACACCAACATGGACAATGACAGAGTTGTATTTGTACTTGTTCTGGAGTGACCTGAGTGCTTGTGTTATGTGGCGGATCCTGGCAACCAACAGGCAGCTAACAGTAACCTTATCCTTGTTCAGCCTAGTGAGTGGGACATCAGTGTGCCTGACTATAGAGTCACCAATTACTAGTGTGTTGGGTATGTTATTTTGCCTTAAGGGCTGTGATTGCTTGGCACACTGGTTTTGTGAAGTATGTGTTTCATGGTTTGTGTTGGGGGGGGGTGGAGGTTGCTTGGATGTCTGCTTTGAAAGTATCTGTTGCTTTTGCAGATTTTTATTTAGAGCCTCTGAGTGTGTTTTCATGTATTTATGTGTGTTTTTTGCTGGTGCTGGTTTCATAGGTCTATGTGAGACTGGTGGTGTGATGTAAGTATTTCCCTTCTCCTCTTGACTGTCTAATCCAGTCTTGGGTTGAGAGAGCTTAGCCTCCAGTTTGGTTGTATAATTGCATCTCTTGCATGTATTAGTGTTTGGTGGTAGGAGGAGAGGGTTGTCTGTGTACATGAGGCAGTTGTAACATTGCCTCAAAATGCCCAGATTCACCAGTTGGACTGGAGAGTACACCTGAAACTACCCTTTGGACATGCCTGGATAGATACAGTGAACTGTTTTACTGATTGGCTGGTAAGGTTGAATAGAGAGCCTTGTCCTTCTGTACATTATAGATGGGTCTAGTGCTAGGATTTATAAGTGCTTGCTACGAGTTCTGAGCAAGTGCCAGGCTGAGAAATGAATGGTTTGAATGCTTAAGTTGAAAGTTTGTCTAGTTCCAAGGGAAAAATTGAAGAGGAGACTTTGTGGAGCCGGGAACAGTTATACCCTAGCTAACTGGTGTTGCTTGGTGTGAAATTACCTCATCATCATCAAGGGGTTAAATATCAAATCAAATATCTTCTTGCTAAGGGACTTTAATTACCCAAGCAGTGACTGTCACTCTTACATTTCTAAAAATGGATATGCTTGGTCTTTCCTAGACTTAACACCAATGCACATGAAAAAATTGTAAAACAATGCATTAAAGTTTATAATAACCTTGAGATGGTCCTTACGAACGTAGCCGCCACCTGTATTCCACCCTGTGTCTCCTTGTCCCTGGTTAAATCTGACCATAAATCGGTCATTTTCTCCTTCAGTTCTAGTGATACCATCCCACCACCAAATGAAACAGCTTTAGGGACTTCCTCAGGCCAAACTTACTTCAGCTTGTAGAGAGCCTAGGCAACATTTCCATCAATCCCACAAAAATTAACCCAACTAAGAGTTTTTGCATTCACTGACTTTTACCAGCACCTAAACAGTTGAATACAAAAGACAGTACCTGTCCTCTATAAATATAGCAGCAAATTCAGGAATAAACTTTCCAGTGGAACTCCTTCATTAATAAACACGCATAACTAAAGAAGGAAAAATAACAAAAACATAAGAAATCCTCATCTCCCTACCTCAAGACTGCACTGAAACATATCAGCAAGGAATTTAAAAGCACTATTGGAAAATGCACAGAAAAAGTAAATCTTTATTCTTTAATTTCCTGACCATAAATGAAAAATGTCTAACAATGCACTGAGCTCATATGTAATAATGTTATTCATTCTGATCCAAAGGACATAGTCGGTATCTTAGAAAACACATTTAGTGAGAATTTTACCCACTTACATATATTGCTGCCCCACTTCTTCTTTCATCTTTTCCCGGTTAGGGGTCGCCACAGTGGATCACCTTGTCTGCTCATGATTGGCAGTGGAGTTTTACGGTGTCGAGTTGCCAGCCCGGTGCCCAGCATTCCACAGAACAATCCTTGAAAATGTAGTTCTCCCCCAAATCACTTTGAAACAAGTCTTAGAATCCATGTCACAGGCTAGGAATAATAAAACCATATGGCCAGACAGTATACTAGGTTCCACTCTTATCAGTGCAAAGCATGTACTACCTGAGCATCTACTTAAATTGTTTAGCCTTGGATACCAATGTGCTGATGCCTGATGAACAGCCACTGTGACTCCACTACCAAAGCAAGGCCTCTTTTAGGACCTGGGTAATTATAGGTGTATCAGTCTTAATGTATGAAGCCTTGAAATGTGTCATGCAGAATTCATTAACGCCAATATAAACAGCTTAACAAATGGAGACCACAATCAGTTCAGTTTTGTGAAGAGTAGATCTAATATCCTGAACCTATTAAACCTGTCTGAAAAGGTTATAATGGCTGCAGACAGTGCATACCACTTTTCATGACCTAGCCAGGGCTTCTGACTATCCTCATTCTAGTATTGGTGAAAAATTAGCTAAACTTAAGGTAAACCTTGTGTTGTCTATTGGATTGCAAATTGGCTATCCAACATATCTCACGTTTTGAAAGTTACTGGTACTCTATCAAATGTAAAATTGTAATTAGTGGGGTACCACAGGGTTCAGTGCTGGGCAGTCTCCTTGAATATTTATTCTGTTGGCATACAAGCCAAAATCCCAAAAGAGTGGCTGACCAGGATTTGTTAATGAGTGGAAGGTGGGTGCTCTTATTTTTTCATCCATTGAATGTAAAAAGCTCCAGCTGACGGCTGGAATATGCAAATACCTGGTTATCAAAAATAGTCTCAAAAAACCACAAAAGCACATGGTAGTATTTGGCAAAAACAGTTGCTCACGTCTCATACTTTATAAATGACATTCCTCTTCAGACGGACCTAATCATAAAAGACCCGAGTACTCGCACTGTCATCCACTCTTCATGTTTCCACCATAATCAGTAAATCTTTCTATCTGGTCCAACTAATTTTCAAGGGAATATCCTCAAGATCCAAGGAAGTTATCATTTCACTGCTGTCATTCCTTATCAGACCCCCCTCACAGAATACAATGCCCCTTTGGCATGAATGCATTCAAGCCTATTGCTTAACTGGAAAGGCACAAAGGATTTCTGACTATGAAAATTACAGGTTTTGCATCCTTCAGCTATCCTGAGAGATTCAACTCTTCTTAGACTCAGTAGCCTAATGGCTGCTCCAAGCTGACCTAGGTTTCACTTTTCAAGCCATGAAAGATCAAATCCTATTTGGCCTTCTGTTTCTTCTTAAAACCAGTGGCTTTACAAACATCCACACTAGGGACCCAAATCTATACCAATAAATAAATGAGACTTGCCTGAGGAATAGTTTCTTGCCTCAATGCATTTCCAAATATATGGAATAACCACTAAAGGTTAAGCAAAGTATTACTTTGGCTACTTTTAAAGCCAGTCTTGATTTTTGGATGGATACAGATTTAACCCAGAGTTATCACGTTATCATGTATGACCTCACTCAGTTTGGGAGGTTAACAATATTAACTGCCTGAAAAGGATAACAAAAAATTTTTAAATATACATGTCTAAGCATATACCCCTTTAAGTGGGCATCTTATGGACCCTGTGACTGTTGGTTTAATATTCTTCCTATGTTAATATGCTTCAAATCAATCTACGAATCATCACTGCATATCACTCAACACTCTGCACTGGTTCAGATTCAGACAGCCACTAAGTATGATTAATCTTAGCACACTATAATGGTATACAGTTTATGTATCTGTCATTCATCTAAACATCATCTTACTGTAACTCCTAATTTTCAAGATACTTTTTTATTCAGTTACTTAGTGTCTGGTTTATAGAAAACCTCTCTCCAGCTCTAGTTCAAGTTTCTTCTGTATTTATAAACCACAAGACTGTCAGCACACATCAGCATGCACTTTGGTCCTATACTTATTACAGAGGTGTCAGTCTCCTTCTCTTTAGGGCTGGTTTGACTAAACTATCATTGCAGAGTTGTATTATGATGCTCATCTAGATTGTTAGTATTATTGTGAGCTGCTTGCAGTTTGACTACTTAAAAGAAATCTAGTTACAGTCGATATTAAAATATAGAAATAGTTGCAATCTGGCATTCAGAAAATAAATTAGCGACTGCCAATATTAAAACTGAAAAACTGTCTCTAATTAGCTTTCATATTTTCAGACCTGTGCTATATCTTGATGTTTTAAGGATTCAAGTATAATATGATTTTTATAAGCTTTGTTTTGTATTTTATTCTAACACTAGAGTTCTGCTGCTGTTTATTGTATAGTAAACTGATATATTATCGATCCTCATCTCTGAATGTCTAGCTCATTCACAGGTTCAAAATTTGCTCTCTTTTTCTCCTGTTTAAAATATATGCAAGTGATAGGTGGGCTTTTCATCTTTAGAACTGGACCCTCAGGAGTGTTTGGAAAATCTAAACAAGCAGTAACTGTTAGGACAAGTTAGTGAACTGGTAACTGTACATTCAAGCACATAGTCTTTTTGATTTCATAATCCACTTCTGTATTAATGATTGTGCAATTCAGCTTTCCCGCTCTCAACTAGAGTTTTTTTGTTTTCCTTTCCAGACTGTCAACATACCCCTTCTTACCAAGCTTCACAAGTCTTTGACATTTGTTGTAGTCATTCACTGGTTCTTGACCCTTCTCCTGAGTAACTGCATTTAGAGATTAGTCCTTTGGGCAGGGTTGGTCATAAAGCAAGGATCTTATCTGATTGCAAGAGTGCCGGTGGCACTTTTTGGGTACTGCGTGTTTACAAATCTAAAAAGGTTGAGTGTTTTGTCCAAGCTCTCCTCCAGAATATGAGTCAACACTTCAACAATCTCAAGAAATTTAAGTTATAGGGCTGTCTAGTTCTGCTCTGAAATCAGTGATTGCACACTCGACTGACCATGCAAGATAATCTCTCTCTTAAGACTCTGCAATCTCAGCTTGCCAGACCCTGTGCACCCCCATTCCACCTATCCCAAGGTAGAATTACTTTAATGGATGACAGTTCTCGTTCAAGTTCTGAGGATAGTACATCTGGATGTAACCTTTATGCCCTACACTATATGCAGGGAGCATGTGTGTGATGCATGGTGTACCTTAAGTAGCCTAAAGGCTTTGGTATACTGGCTGTAAGGTGGGCCATCCTTGGCAAGGGATCCCTATTGTAAGGAATACTGCAACCATAAAATGGAATGACATAGACTGTAACCATTGCCAGTAGCAATCTGAAATCCTAAAATTTTGAGGTGATTCAATAAACTGAAGGTCATACAAGAAAAGCAAATCTGAACATATCCACTATACAAGCAGCCAAGCAACTCAGTGGGAGCTGGCAAATCACAGGAGAGTAAACTTCTTTCACTGTTGATTCAGTTTTAAACAAGATCACACAATATGTCAGCTCTTCATAAATGGCAGTGTTGAATGCAGCATATGTAGCTAACTTGTTTTATAAACTAGTGTATAAGTCAATACAGCAGCACTAAAAAAATCAAAATCAAGAAACAGAGACAAAATGTAAAAATAAAACTGAACACAAAAGCAGACTCTGGTAGCCATTTCCCACCAGTTCAGCTAAAGAAACTCTGATTCATTTATATCCTTACTTACTCTGTTAAAAGAAACTCTAAAATTTAATCCTATGGATCAAAGATAGATTTGTTAAAAGACTAAAGCATATACTATTTTAGACCCTCCCATCTACCACAGCACATACTGTATCACACTGTAAGTGATCATACAGACACCTATACAAATGAGGTTGCTTCCACTGCTTTAGCAATGCTAGTCTGTTTCTTGTTAGCATACATTACCTTTGCTAGTCAGTGGTCGAAGTACTCATACACTGTAAAAAAAAAAAAAAGGAATCATTTCCACTTATTAAATTGTTTTAAAGTATCAGTCTCATGCTCCTTCTATATTCTGCACAATAAACATAAGCCACTATTTACATTAAACAAGTTATTATTTATTAAACATAAGTGAATTCTTAAAAACTGAACATCTTACATCATAAAAACCCTGAAAAATGGTGAAAGCCAGTTGAATAAAATAACAGCACCAACCATAAGAGTAGAGTCTAATACTTAAAAAAAATACAGCCATTTGAATGTACTGGAAGTGCTTCTGCCAGGATACAATACAAATCCTCGATTAATTCTCCCAAATCAGAGAATGTAGCTGGTTTCACAGGACTGGGGCAAGATAAACAAAAGAGAAAATGGGCCTAAGGTTTTCAGTCCACTCAGAGAACAGTCAACAGCCTGCCTCTGATGTGTCTAGACAAGAAATATAGTCTGAACTCCTCCTTTGGGTAACCAGGACCTAGCTGGCAGTGATTGGAAGCCTCCTGACCAATGTTCTATGACTAGCCTGGAGGTTATCAACAATCTGGACACAGAGCACTGCATCCACTGCACACATGCCAACTTGCCATCTGTAAGTCCCAAGTAAAGGGCATGACAATAATCCTGGGGGAAAGAATCAGTCTATTACCGCCAATGCCATGTCCGAAGTTGGTATAAGTTGTTTGATCTGAGCAATATTCCTAATATGGAAATAGGATGCACTCAAGACAGATTAGAGCTATTCTGCTAGCATCATGGTCCAAACTACAATAAGCAGTCTGAAGAGTGGTCTAATTTAATGATGGCAGTGGAAACAGCACAACTGGAGTTGAAGCTCTTCATAAACTTTAGAAACTCCATGACAAGTTTACAGGTTTCAATACTGAACCAAGAATTCAAGTAACCAATGAAAAGCCATCTTAGAGTCATGTGAATTAGGTTGAGGAGCAAGTCCACACAGACTTGTAGGAAAGCCTTGATGTAACCTGGTGGGGGGGTAAACCAAGAGGAATCTGCAATTTATTCCTGCCCTCAATACATTCTCAAAGGGCTTAGATACTAAACCTTTGACCTGAATAAAATCCAAAGAATTAAGAGCAAATAGCCACTCACCCCAGGAGAGGAATTCTACCCTCACATAAGACAGTGAACAGCACGGTGGACAGAGACATCAAGATTTGTAGTGTATCGTGTAATCCATGTTGCATGGAAGCTAAAAGTCAAGTCACAGGCATGAAGCATATCTCAGACAATTCCTTGCTCGTTTCAGATTGATCTTAAACAATACCACCCTAGTCAGGACATTTCTAATTAAATAAATCTGCATGCTGGTCACAGATCGACATGCGACTCCAGACTTGCCACCACAAGGCAGAAAACACCGCCCTATGACATCTCACCTGCTGGCAGTACCAAGAATCCTTATCATGGAATCTAGCCAAATGAAAAATGACCTTCTACTTGCCCAAGCTCAATGCCTTTTGGCTATTACCAGTTTCCAGCACATTAAGGAGCACCAGGAATTCAAAGGCCAGGAGACACACAAGAAAAGAGCAGAGAGCAAGAAGGTTGCCAATGCTGCATCTAAAACCCATGAAAAAAAAATTCCTTGTGAACAATAGTGGCAACCAAGATAGGCAAAGTTAAGGAAACTAAAGTTAGCAAAACCCTAGCAAAAAAAAAAAAAAAAAAAAAACGAAATTATCAAAACATATGTAACCAACTGCTGGAATGCCAGCACAACTTACATACCATTTAACTCCACCTACCTGCCGACCACCACTAAGTGACAGAAGTCGATCAGCTTTCTTCATTTCAGGGCTAAAAGGTTGCTAGTCAGCCTCATCTTACTCAGCCAAATAAAGCCAAAGTACTAAGATTCCAATTAAAAAGCAGGATCAGATTATCGCTGTCTGCTAACCCAATCAACAGCAGGCCAAAAGTGATCAATCAACCTTCTGTTCAATTTTTCATATCAAAAGACCATCGTTACAAAGTATGTTACTAGAAACCAACTACTTAGGTCAAATATTATTGGATTAGACATCAAAATGCAAATGAAACACAACTGGCATACACCAAGAATGTCTAATTATCACTGACACAGAGGTAACAACAGCAAGGCAACTTCTACTGTTTAAATTAAAAATATTTAGCAAACACTTAAATGAACATATTTAAATTAAAATAAGTAAGAAACTCAAAGAATCTGCATTTTTGCCATAAAACCATCTATTAAATTAAAAATAATTAGGAAACTCAAAGTATCTTCATTTTTTTTTTTTTTTTTTGCCATAAAACCATCTAGTAGAGAGTCTGGGTTTATTTCATTAAATATTTGCTAATTTCATCCCAAAATTCATTTTTTTCACCAATGCCACTGTGACGCCCCTGCACTGGCCCAGTAATCAAGGAGCCTCAATCCTCACCCCTGGCAGCAGTGGAGGGACATGCACAATGGAAGGATTACAAGTACGCACACAGTAAAGTGCAATTTCCCTTAAGAGCACACAGAGATCACAGTCAATCTGGGACTTGTTTCTCCCTCACTCTCCAGATCCCCAATAAGGCTCCCTATGGACACAGCTATAGGGTTAAGATCTCAGCCGAGTGGCCAAGCTAAGACCTCCAGCACCCTCTCTGTCCAAACAATGCTTCATGTACCCAAGTAGCTGACACACACGCACTTTGAGATCTAACTGATATAAAACACACACACACACACACACACACACACACACACACACACAAAAACACACACACACACACACACACACACACACAAACAAACAAACAGGCACACACACACACACACACACACCTGGGAAAGGCTGAAGGCTGGCACAGGTTTACTAGCTATGCCCCCTTTTGCCCAGACTATAAGGTAGTTCTGACTGCCACCAGCCAACTCTTTATTAGCTACTACAAGACCCTTACAAATAGTGCCCAATCCTACTGTATGTAATGTATCTAATAATCCAAATGGTAGTGTGACCAAAAGCAAGGCTATTTAGGGGTGGCCTGTATAATGTTCCCAAATACATATGCAAGTACTCAGAGCTTAAATATGTCTCACAAATATCAGCCACAAAGACAAGTTTAAATATATTTAATAATAAACTAACAAGGCAGTACTCAGAAAATCAACACAGTAACTTCAGAGAGTTCAAAATCACAGGAAATATTTTAAAACATTGCAGGACAGTCTCAAAGAAATACAGAAAACATCTAAACCAATTTTTACTACATTCCTATCTATATCTAAAAGAGGTACTATGCCCTGAATCTGGGTCTATATTACGTGATCGAACATTTAGTTAATCGAATAACTAAATGTTGATCACTAAACGTCGAAGACCCAAAACCACGAACGGCAGTTTGCATTCAGGGAAACAAGTTGTTTGGCCATTACGCAGATTTTGCCCTGTTTTCAATGTGAAGTGATCTCAGAGTTGGTATATTTAGTTAGGGGGGATGTGGGGGGCACAGCCCTCCACATCAAGGGGTTTGGGGGGCAAAGCCCCCATTTCATTTGTGTTTATTTTTATTTATTTAATTTTTTATGTAGTGCAATGGCATTGTTTTCCTGTGTGGAAACTGCCGTTCGCAGTTTTGGATCTTCGACATTTAGCGATCGATGTTTAGTTATTCGATTAACTAAATGTTCGATCATGTAATATAGACCCCCTGAATCTTACTTACAGACAGGTAAGTGCAGATGCTGGTGATGAGTGCATGTTCTTGCTAGGTCCAAAATAAAATACAAAATGCACAGTCTCTCTCTGAGAGAGTTCTTAAATTAATATCACATTTTACAGTTCTGTTAGCTTGGATGACATCACTCTGTCACCTGACTTCAGTTCCCAGGTTAAACAGAAACTTAACAGAATTTAACACCTCTGTGTGAGAAATACATATCTCTCAGATCTTTGCAGCTGCTAGAAGACATAAAACAATAAAACATTTAGGAAACAATGCAGAAGGCACCCTAGTTCTAGACATCCTGTCTCCTTGCTATATTGAACCTAACTTTTATAGCACAATCGTAAAGCAATTAATTAACTTATTTTCTTGAAGTTTTGTAAGTTAATGTATGTTCCAGCAGGGTACACTGTGGTTACATTTTAGCTTAGTACATAACAAACAGTTCTGTATAAATCATATCCATATTCGCAACTGACAGAATTATTTACAAAATTTCAGATAGCTGTGCTAGCAGCGTCACAACCACAGTTCAAAAGCTATGATTTCATGGTGTGCAGTGTTACTCATTAATCATAACTTTCAGAGGTATGTTAGTACTTACAAAACTGTAGCTTTGACTAAGGACTTTTGTCCACAATGTGATAACGTTGCTCTATAATGTCATATACACATTTACCATAGTTCTCCTCCCAATAAGAAAGTCTCCTTTAACTTCATGGCTACAACACCCACCTGCAGAGATCCATGACTTCAGTGAAATAAAATCTGTTGCTGTCTCCCTTTCTCCCCTACCCATATGCAAAGAATTGCCAGAGCTAGAAGGCAATATTTTTATTTTGAGCAGCAAGACAGCTTTCATGTTTCTACTTTCGACTCATCAACAGATTCCTCTATTCCTCATGACTTTCAGCTATCAGAGACGTATCATCTATGTCCGAGTTTGTTAATATTTCAATTAGCAATTTTGAATCCAGCAACTAATTCATCTAAACCAGCATTTAAGTTGTGCTTAAATAGGGTCTATCTAATATGAACTCTAATACAGTAAACTTTACTAGCAACAGTGCTTACATTTGTATTATTTTATTACATGTAAAATGTCTGCTATGGAATACATGATATAAAAGGAATACAACTTCTGTTTAGTACTACAATCAGAATACAATACTACCAACATTCTGTGAAAACAAAGTAAATAAAGAAGAGTTAATCTGGGGGAACCTGCAATGTCAATAGCAGTATCATCTGGGGGAACTTCATACAGCTTCAGAAAGATAAATCCTCATTTCCATGAGAAGGAGGTCCCATTCTTTGTTCAGTCAGAGAAAGCAGAAGCAATAAATATGTTTCCAATTGTATTTTTCTTATAATCAAAGCATGAAATAGCTGCCATGTGCTGTTTTTCATAGATTCAAAGGTATGTACTAGGCCAACTGCCCTTGTGGGCAGTTTTAAGATTGGCCAATTTACCTTTCAGAGCTCGAAATAACCTCATTTGGTTATAGATTGGCCTTACCTTTACCATGGTTGATCATTATATATATTACCCCTAATGAGAATAACTGGGATCATAATACAGAGAATTGCTAGGGACCCATTCATGAGATAAAGCATTTAGGAGCTGCCTCTGTCTTTTAGTAGTACAGGCAGTAAGTCAATGTGGTAGATCCCTGGGGTACATGACTTCCCAAAGGATACAACAATGCATTTTTTTGGCATTTAGTTGCATTTGAATATGGACAGGAATGAACTTTTGTTTTATGTGGATGAGGAGTCTGCTCTAGTGCAACTGTATCCTCTGTGAGATAAACCTGTCCCTTCAAACAGTTCTGCTGATGTTGCAGAAAAGGTTTAGGTCCCTAGACAGAGTATTTCTCATGCCATTTGACTTGCTGATGTGTAGTAAAGCCATCAGTATTTGGTCATAGGATGTGTCGTATGCCAGACACAAGTCACATCTTAGCAGTCTGTAGGATACAGAGTGTAGTGACAGTGCTTAGAGTTGGTCCATGTAGGACATGTTGTTTAGGCCTTTTAGTAAGGTATCTCTGTGGGCATTTTAGATGTTGCATGTGGACTGAGTAAAGGGGAGCAAGGACATCTCTAGATCTAGACACAAATCCATTGTTTATATGCTGTGCATATGTCATTCTCTACAGCTGCATATGGACATGTTGGCCAAAAGCTAGGTTGCTGTGCACATATGTTCCCAAATGCTGAACAATTCTTAGGGACAAGTTGTCAGTGTCATAGTTCCCTGGGGTAGATGACTTCCCAAATTATACAATAATGCATTTTTTGGCATTTCGTTTCAATTCATGATTTTGGCACCAATTATTTATTTGGGCCAAACCTTCCTGCAGGATGGCCAAGTCATTCGGGGATTCAATGACCGCTCCCAACTTGCAGTCATCTGCAAACTCAGTCAGCTAGAACTCTCTGGCACAGGAGTTTACTTCAGAAATGTACACACGTACAGGAAATTAAAGCACTGCTATGCGAATTTGGGGAAACTTTACTGTTAAACCAGCATGTACCTAACTACTAGACCACCATGTAGGCATATGAACCCAATAGCCAAACAAGCTTCTTACTGGGTACCTGAGCAAGTCAAGCAAACTGTGTTTGAGGAACTGCAGGACATACTGAATCTGGAAATAATGCTGGAATCCAAGAGTTCCTCGGTCTGTCAAGGTGTGCTGGCATCAAAAAAAGACAGAAGCACCAGACTTTGCACAGATTACAGTAAATTAAATAGTCATATAAAAGCATATGCATAGATTAAGCCCAGGACAAATACAACTGTAGAGCAGCTGGTTGGGGACAGGTATCTGAGCACAACTGATCTTACAGAGGGTTACTAGCAGGTAACCTTGACACCTGCTGCCAGAGTGCGGTCATAACTTGTAACTCCATTGGGATTGTACAAACTCACTAAAATGCTCTTTGGGAATGATAAATGCCCAGCAATTATCCAGAGGATAGTAGATCATATCCTAATGGGAGCTGAAATCCATGCTCTTGCTTGCACAAATCATACTGCAATGTTTAATCCATCCTGGCAGGAACATACATAGCATATCAGAGATATAATGAGTGGACAAAAAAGGACTGGGTTCATCATTAAAACAATCAAATGTTAGGTGGGAAAAGGCAAACGTAAATTATTTTTGTCAGCAAGTGAGTTATGGCAAAATTCAACCACAGCCTGCCAAAGTATAGGGGGATTAGGGTAATTCATCTAAATCAATAAATGAACAGCTATTCATTGAATGGAAATCATCAAATGGCCATCCATCGGGCATGCAGTTGTGAGACGGGGAAAGTAACTACTTGGCCAACACTTCCCTGTCTCATGCATGGCAGTAT